>NC_022017.1:8083377-8126103 GCF_000317375.1 Microtus ochrogaster
TAGATAGATAGATAGATGATAGATAGATGATAGATAGATAGATAGATAGATAGATAGATAGATAGATAGATAGATAGATGATAGATAGATGATAGTATGTGCATACATATATAAAACAGAAAAGTACAAGGTAAAATTTCTCCATCAAGAAACCATGTTCTGATTTTCTAAGCCATGTCTTTCTTTTTCTTAAACAAGGGACACTGCTGGTTTTGCTTGGTTAGCCTGCTCATTCAAAACAGAAGGGTCTAATAACCATCTTTTCAAAAAGTCATCCAGGGCCACCAGCTCAGAGGTACAAAGGGTTCTCCAATTAGGAACCAGCTCTTGGGAGCAACTTGCAGACTGCTTTCCACACCAAGCCCCTTGGTCAGCAAATGAATTTGGAAGCCAGCTCTGGTTGTCCTCAGAGGCTCGCCGCAGTCACCACAGGTGTATTAGTTAGATGAGTTGTCTTAAATAGCAACTTGCATATATCATGGTTAAAATCACACTACACAATTGGGTTGGTCTAAACACCAGCCCGATTTGGACACAAGTGGTGGCTTTCCCTCTCTGTCTCCTGCCCCAGGCTGGTCCTGTGGCACAGAGTGTTCAGTGAACAGGAGCCATCGGTATTTCTCTAGGGACCCTGAACACAGGACTTCTGTTTATAATTTCAGTTCCCAAACATTTCCTCAGAACAGTCAACCCACAGTGAAGCCCTATTAGTTAAATTAGTCTCCTCCAGTATACTGTATATGACCCCTTACTTTCTGGCAAAAGGTGAGTTGAAGGCAAACAAAAAAAGATGGCAAATGTTTTTCTCATGAATGGAGGTGTTATCCTCTTGTCAGAGGTTCAGAGGGGTCAAGAAACACCAAAACAAAATAAAACAGAATCTTCCTGAGAGCTAAAATCCAGTTTTGAGTCCCAGAAGAGTAGAAAGTATGCCTCGGGCACTTGGACACTGTGAGTGTGGATTAGCACACTCTCCTGGGTCTGCCTGGGACCAGGTGTATTTGGCTGTGTTTTGCCCATTTACCTGAAGTTATTACTCAGGAAGCAGATTTATGCTCCTCACTTATAAAGTGCTGGAACAGATTCACTACGGAGCCTTTTATAAAGTCATGGAGCACTTTTGGGGGTGAATGTTACCCTTCTAATTGCTTAAGTCCTTTCCCGGTGTGTAGGATTTCCTCCACGTGAAATGCCCTCACTCAGTGACTGCGTACAAAGGACGCACCATGTTAAATTTCCTGTAAAAACTAATAAATTGAGGGGAAAGGTAAAACCCATTGCTGAGTCTTTTCCTCCTGACAGGGTGAGAGAAAATTGTTCCCTTTTCCTGCAGCACGTTAACCCTTGGCAAGCCAAGATCATTTCACCTTGAAGTAACCATGTCTTCGAGAATGGCCAGAAGAGTACTAAGGGTTCAGTGTCCACCGCCTTATAAACTATAATCATTAAAACTGATTTTATTCTTCTCACCAAACACACCATATCACAAAACCCCTGAAGTTGGGTAGCGTGTTCTTTTGTCTGGTGATAAGCCTTTCTATACAAGTACCCATTGAACCTGAGGTTGCTCCCTTGTTGAAGGTGATGGTGCTCACCCACTTTAATTGTAGTGTCCAAGAAGAATTAAAGGACAATAGTCTGCAGGTGAACCTAAATTCAAACTGATGGAAAATCCCAGACAGACAGGCCAGTCTAACTGTTACACCATTCGGCCATTGCGAAACTCCTTTAATGGCTGAAGGGCAAAGCGTAAGTATCCATTTTCTGTCTAATCTGTAGTTGACACCCACTAAACTATACTACTATTTGCCTCTCGCTGCAATAGGAAGGCACACAAAGCTGTCTACCCATGGCTTGACAGGCCTATCTACCAAGGCCAGCCTTCTGAATGGGATAAATCATATTAAGAATGACATTTTAGGACAGTTGGGCCCTAAACTGGGTTCTTTTCTATCAAAACATGGCAGACATGTCCTGGTATGGTCTTCCTCCCTTCATGCAGTGTTACATACACTTCTGAACGAGAGGAACCCAGATATGGGCCCCCTCCAAATTTGCTGGGTTTACTTAAGAAAAAGAAAATGGGTGAACACCTAGTTTGTCTCCTACATAGAATTCCTGTCAAGTCCAAGACCAATATATGTGTTGGCTCATGGGACATTGAGCTTCCCCTGGGGGAGAAGGTACCCTGGTTCCGATGGCAGTGTCAGCTTTCCCTATGAGAACTCACTGAGCTGAAAAACAATACCTCTGTCTGGGGCCAACACTCTCCACCAAGCATATTATTATCTTAATAACCTAGCCGATAAAACAACAACATTTGGTCAAAATTCAGTTAAGTGTTGATAAGCTAGGACCTTCACAGTTCGGTTTAGTTTTTCATGTGTCCAAGTTTGACCCAAAGTTCTAAGACGTGGATATCAGCTACGCGTTTCAATGAAAACAGATATCATTACTGATTTGGCCAAGCTTTACAGCTCTACAGACATGGGAATCTGCTCACAGGGATACAAGGAGCCTGAAAGATTATCTAGTCTGTGGGGAAACTGAGGCCAAGACAGGTCAAGTGTCAAAGGTCATAAGCAGACTATACTGAAACCCATTCTCCTGCCTCAAGTCCCAAGCCTATGGTATTACACTGTGATGTCTTTACATCAGCTTCTCCTTGGGAGCCATGGCAGTGTGCAGCTACACTGTGTCCACAAATAAATATTCCAGCATTCAGCAATTATAAAAATAAAGCATCCAGAAAATAACTCCTTCCAAAGAAATATCATCTTGTGAAAATTAATATTTTATAAATCAAATTACCTGATTTTCTGCCATATTAAACACCTTCCCATTAACAGATGGGACCCATTAAACATGGCAGTGCCCATGGGGTGGCGCCAAGGGGTGGCTAAGAGAGCAGCCAGTCAGAGGTGTCCGCAAGAAAGACAACAGAAGAACAGGGCAGAGGTGAGAAAAGCAGAGCCAAGGACCCACCCTGGGTTCAGATCGAATGCCTGGATTGGAGAGGCTGAAAGTCCTCAACGCAGCAGTGGTGAAGCAGCAAACACAGAGGCGCCTGAGAACACTGGTGTTTTGAATGTCTTCAAATTACTAGAAACTTCTGAAATGCCCTCTCGTGTCCTAACCCTCAGGTGTTACATAACACACTGTTAGGTAACCTTTCTGTGACATTTCAATGGCCTTTTTGAGTTTCGCTAAATCTGATTTTGATTTGATTTCTGGGCGAATTATGAAAACGTCTAAACTAAAGGCATATGACTATTAAGCATTAGAAGTCACATCTTGTTGACCATGTCCCCCAAACCAAGTGTTCCCCCAACTGACTGTCTGTAAGCATCTGCATGTGCACACACTCACACCATAGACCGTCTCACAAAATACATGGGATCTAACCTACAGCTCAGTAAAACAATCTAACAAAACTCGGGGAAGACAGCGGCACCCATTCAGGGTAGACCATCGGGTGGAGCAGGCCGCACAGTGACACCCCAAAATGTTCACTGAGGGCTCAGAGGACACCCCCATGCTTCCATCTGATAGTCTCTCAGACTAGACATGCTTGAGACACACCCTGGCCTGGGGATTTCATCTGCACCTTCCTGTTCTATTCCCTCTTCACACTGTGCATCTGATTCCCCTCAAGTGCTGAATTTAGAACACCAAGCCCAAGACAGAAGACGATAACAAGCCGCGGGTGTAACTGCATCTCCTGTTAGATGGGAGGATGGCCTTGAAGAATACAAAGCAAGAGAGAGATGAGGGGTGATGGGGCCCCAACTAGAAAAGGAGATCAGGGCACGTTACTGCAGTGAGGTCACTTTGGCACAACCTGTAAGAAACAAAGAGTTCTGTGACAGTCTAGGAAAGTGACCATGGCCAGCAGGGACAGGGACCTATCACATAGGAAGAGCAAGAAGGACATTGGTGGCACTTGAAAGAGCAACGGAAGGGGTTGGGGGAATGTGGTCACGAGTTCCTGGCTAGCTGTAGGTTTTCATAAGGATTATTACAACAGGGATCTTTTTCCTGCTCCAAAGTCACCCATGTGCCAGAAAACCAAGGGCAGGAACAGAATATGAAAAACTACCTCATAACGAGTGACTCTGGGGGCTGGCGACATGGCTTGGTGAATAAGAGGCTTGCCAGGCAAGTGTGGGGAGCTTGTGTTTAGATCCCAGTACCCACATAAAAAGTGGGATGTGGTGGGATACATCCCTGTACTATCAGGACGGGGCAGAGAGAGAAAGGAGTCTCTGTGGATGGCTGAGCAGCCAGGCTAGAAGACCTGATGAGCTTCAGACTCAGTGAGAAACCCTGTCTTTAAGAATAATAGGCACAAAAGACCGAGAATGCCACATGCACACGTATAAATACTATACATATATACACAGCCTTTAGAAAACCTGAGCCTCTTATAGAGATAGTAGAAATGGGCTATGCGATTGTCATGGTTACAGTCATACGGTTGTACGTGTATAAACTTTGTAGTTGCCTAAGCAAGGTACAAACTACACGTTGTAGTAGAGATATACAAAAGAGAACAGCGGGAGAGCTCACTAGTTCCTGTCTGTATTTTTCATGGGGGTGCTCCCCTCTTTTTTTTTTTTTTTTTTGCTCGCCCTGCTCTCTGTGTGTGCCCTAATCTGGCAGATACTGACCAAAAATAGCATCAGCTTTGTTCCTGAGGAAGTCCAGGTAGGTGAGGCAGCTCAGCGTGGAGGATTCTCAGCCTACACCATGCTGATCCTCGCAGGCGTGGATGGTTCCAGAAAGAATACAGACCTCTACTCAGCATGGAGGACCTCGGAGGAGTGGGGAGGGGCGGAGGCAGGGGAGGGTGAGCTGCTCTTATCTCAGTATTGTGAAGTTGAGAACAGGTGGGGATTGCTACCACACATCTTATTGCAGGAAGCCCACACTGAGGGGGGGGGGAGCAGCTGCCTCCCCTTGCCTGGGTTCCCTGTTCTTGAGTTAACTGGGTAGAAGGGAAAAGATAAAGTTTAGTTTTATAGCTGGTTATGCAATGCAACACTTATCAGCTAGGTTCTGAATGATTTGAATCTCAAACCAAAGCAGGCTGGGGAGGAGAAGTTGGTTTCCTTAATTCCCATATCAAGTGGATAATCTGTTGGGACACAGAGAACCACACTCCTCTATGTAGACTTTTATATAAGACTGAGCCAGGTGATTGGGGGCCAGGACAGCCTGGTGTGCCTTCCTGATGCTGGAGGAAGGATGCAAGTATTTAATCCCAGCTAGCATGGAAGGGCTTGCTGAGAAGTCCCCACATGAGACCCGGCATACACACATGTGTCACTTCATGGGCAAGTGGCAGAGGTGTAACCTGAGGTCTCAAACAAAGGGAATAAAAGTGTACTAACCTAAAGCCTTCTGCTGGCCTCTCAGCATGCTGCACTTTCCCACAGAAGGTACTGGGTCCTGCCCCAAACAACAGGATGTGATCAGAATCTACTCAATAGCACCCCACCCTGCCCTCCTCCCTCTTCAGCTCGTTGAATTCATTTGTGTCAATATTTGACTTTGGAGAGTAGAGAAAATACCAGCACCTATAAGCCGGCCAGCCAAAACAACAGCATAGCCGTGAACAAAATTGGAGTCTTCTTGGACAACCTATATTCAAAGAAAACATTCTTTGTGCTTCAGTTGTCCAATTTGGCTCTTCTTACTCCACCCAAAATCTATTAAATTTAGACCTTCCAAATCACTGTGGTTCTGTTGTACCAGTGGGATTTTTATTACCAAATTAGAAGTAGGGGGGAGAATGAACAAGATCGCAGCGACGAGAAGTCGGGGGCCCAATGTCATGGTCTATTGCAGCCTTGTCCTTAGCTGTTGTTGACATCTGCTGGAAAGGCCCAACCAAGACTGCTTCATCCATTGCCTATTTGTTTAGACGCAGCTTTGGAGATTTTAATTCCATCCAGACAGTGCTGATGCTAACCATACAATGGGGACCAGAAGAGATGCCAACAACTGCTTCTGCCCTCTGTGTACATTAATTATCCTCACACAGCCCAAACCCATCCTCCATTGCAGGGTCTTGCACAGCAGTGAGGAATTCCTGTCGGTCACTTCCTCTCTCTCTCTGTTATGATTTGCTTTGCACAGATAAAAGCAGTAGCTAAGAACCAGAGGTTTCACTGGTGGCCCCAGTTCTGTCACAGATAACCCAGAGAGGATCAAGGAAGATGTAATCCAGGTGACTGACACAGAAAAACCCATAGTCTCCAGGAGAGTTGGCAGGGTAGGCCCACATGACAGGAGCTTTCCTTTTGGAGGAGATCTATCAAATGAAATCTCTGGAGCTAAACTCTTCAAACAAAAGATACAACTCTTGAGATGATGATTAAGTTGATGTAATCTGCTATGACAGGTTTCAACCCATCTGTTACATCACCCAAGGCCAAGTTAAACCAGGCACCGTGGGAATGATGCTATCTCTACCCTTGGTTCTGACTACATAAACACAAATGCCTGCAAAAGCAGCAGGGCTCAGGCTAGTTGTCAGCCAGAGACAGTCCCTGAAATGAGGAACAATAGCAAGCTGCTTCTCAACTCACCTTTCAACCAAAATAAATGTTGGACGAGTGTGTGTGGGAGAGCCACGGGATTAAAGTTCACCTGATTGTTAAATTCAAGTGACTCGACAGGATCTTGATTTGGTTTTTTAAAAATAGGTTATCTCAGTTATTTTCTTCAGATAAAACTATAAAAGCTAGATTGCTTTTATTTTGAAGACAAAGAGAACTGATATAAAGCCAAGTATTGATTAGTTAGAAAACAGTTCTGCTGTAGGAAGCAGCTTTACATTTCTAATTCACCAGACCCTCCATTATTGACTGTCTCCTGGTCACCGGTCAGAGTCCTTTTTGGAGCTATGATGTCATTGGAATCATTCAGTTGTCAACAATAGTCTTCAGTACAGCAGTGAGGTAAATAATGTCGATAAACTTTGGCTCATGAGCATTTATGCTAAGTAACCATAAGTGGAAATCAAAGTCATGCATGAAAAATGTCAAAGAAGTGTATGTTTTCTTTAAGAATATTTGTGTAAAAATACCTGTCTTTTGATATAAATTTTAAAAAACCAAAAAATGCCTTCCAATTCCTAGTCCAGGGACAGAGCTCAGAAGTGACTACTTCAGTCTATGGCCAAGTAAAGAACTAGACTTCTGTAATTTCTATGTCCATAAAAGTCAGTGCATGGTGCTGAAAGCCCCCGCCCCAAACTGAAGAGACACATGGGGGTGCACAGAGGCTCAGAGGAGCTAAGGGGCACTTGTGAACAGACACCTCATACGGGAAAGAGCTAACTCTGGAAAATCCAAACACCTGATGGATTTCTGAACGTTCAATGGGACCAGTCTGAGAGTTAAAAAAAATCCAGAGGGACTGTCAATAAGGGAGCATCCTCTGTAGCTCTGCATTTCCAGAGGTCTGTCATGTCCTGAAAATGATTGTTGACAGAAAAGCCTCCCATGTTTAAGTGTGGGTAATACTCATCAAACCCATTTGTACCCAACTCTGGCCGGTTCTAGCCTCCCACTCAGGAGAAGAAAAATACTCGAGTTTCTTCAAGGCACCTTGCCTCATGCTAAGGGCTGGGGATGGGAGGGATTTTTGAAGTTCACAGTCCAGGAAAACAGACTCATTAAAGTCAGACCTAACTGGAGAACAAGAAAGCATGTCTTCCACATCCCTCCATGCATCCTAAAGGCCTGCCTGCAGTGGTTCCCCTGGCCCAGACATCACACCTGGTACTCAAGAATGATTGGATGGTATACTGAAAGACAGACGCCATTTGAAGAGTCAGGACAAGCACCAGAAGCAAGCTGGAACATCTGCAGAACTGCTGGACTCTCCAGATGGAGGATAAGGCAGCGCTGACTGAAGCGTGAAGGGCTTTCATGGCCGCAAGAGCAGATGAGCCGTGTGAGCAGACAGAAAAGAGTTCCGACAAAAGATTTGGGAAATGCTGTAGATCAAAAACTGTGAGAGGAGTGAAAACTGCTTTGGTTCTGTGTAACTTCCTTTCTAAAGTTCATATTGACTCATTGTATATTGTGGTGGATCTCACAGAGAGATAAGTTTTCATTCAAGAATGTCATGCATGTTGTCACATCCACCCCACACCTCAGGCAGCCCACTTCTGCTTTGTCACTGTATAGATACACATAGAACCATATATAACTGACTTACAATCTATATACAATCCAGGACCCATGTATGAGAGAATGTGTGAGATTTGTCTTCCTGGGTTGAGCTTATTTTGTTTAATATTATGATCCGCAGTTCTATTTCCCTGAAAATGGCATCATTTCCTTCTTCATTATGGAAAAATGAAAATCCAATTCGTATATATACCACATTTCTTTATCCAGCCATGTGTGGATGGATACCGGGGCAGGCTCCATGACATTGCTCTTGTGACAGCTCATAGGGGGAATATCTTGAATGTATGAAGGTCTCAAAAATCTAAATACAAAGAAAAAACAAAGATCAATATAATCAACAAATTGACTAATAAAATTAACAAACAGCTTTTAAAAGATAAGGACAAATGGCTAACAAACATATGAAAAAATCTCCAACATCCTTACCGGTACATCAGAGAAATCGGATTAAATCTAGGCTAAGATTCTTTTTCACTCTAGTCAGAATTGCTATTTTGAAGAATGGACACATTAACAGCTGAATACAACTGAGAAATGACTTTGAGCTTAAAGATATCTCAACAGAAACTCACAAAACAGAAAAGAAAATGGAAAGAAAGTCCAACAATCCACTAATGCAAGCAGCTGTAGGATAACCACGAAGGGCAACATTTGTAGGGTATTCCCACTGTCACCAATGGAAGAAAACAGAGAAACAAGGAAAGAAAAATATTTGGAGCAATAATGATGAGACCATCTCCCAAACTGCCGTCAGACCCATAGCATAGATTCAGGAAGCTCAAAGAGCACCAAGAAAAAAATCAATGAAAAGAAAAGAAATAAAAAGAGAAGAGAGGGAAACTGCCTCATAAATGTATTGCATTCAAGCTACATCAAAGATGAGGTGGAAGCATCTGGAAGAGGCAAGAGGGAAAAAATGTCTCACCTGTCAAAGAGTAAAGATAAGGGCCTGAGGGTAGGCAAGCCGGCTCAGCGGGTAAGGGAGCTTGCCACCAAGCCTGAAGACCTAAGTTCAATTTTCAGTATTCACTTGGTGAAACTGACAAGCAAAAGTTATCCCGTCATGCCCTGTCATGAATACATTCTCCAAACACAAAACGGGTGAAAGTGTGATTTTAAAATTGTTACTTATGATATCTTAGAATCCTTAAGAAGTTATAAAGGGACCCTATCAACCTAGAGTTCTTCACTTGCACAGATTTTCTTCAAAATAAAAGAAGAAATAAATATTAGGAGGATATGGCCAGTAGATCTGTATCACAAGAATTATTTTTTTAAAGGTTTGATTTTTACTTTATTTATTTATTTAAGATTTCTGCCTCCTCCCCGCCACCGCCTTGCCTGCAAACTTATCAAGGTTGTAGGATTCAGCAAAGTAGTATTTAGAGGAACAATAATGGCATTTAATGAATATATTAGAAAAGAAAAAGAATCTAATGTCAATTAATCTCTCACCTAAGAAAACTAGAAAAAGAAAAAATTAATCCCAAAGCAGAAAGAAGAAAAATCAATAATAAAAATTACATCAAAAGTCAATGAAATTGAACATATGACACTGATTTTTTTTTTTTACCAATGAAATCAAAAGCTAATCCTCTGATTTTAAAAATACTAGGACTAAAGGAAGAAAACATCAATTCCTCTCAGACATAAAAGAGAGACATCACTACAGATCCCACTGGTGTCAAGATAAGAAATGAGCGCTCTGAGTGACTCTAAGGCCACATCAACCTGGATTGAATGCTTTATATCCTTGAAGCAAAAAGCTTCCAGAACTCACACAAAGAGACATGAATAACCTAAAGAGACTATATTGGTTAGGAAACTAAACCTGTATAATATCCTTTCAAACATTATTAGGCACAGATGGGTTTGCTAATCATTTAAGGAAGAAACGTTATTCTCAACAATCTTTTTGGAAATCAGTAGCAGACAGACCCCTTTTGTTTCTGATATCAACATTTTGCATTTTTGATATTTTTTTCAGCCTGGAAAGATACCATTAAGGTTTTTGATACATTTTTTTAAAAATATTTTTGGGATGTATTGATTTTGTTTATTGGTTTCCTCTTTGCAAATTTCATGGGTCTGTGCAACCGTTCTTATCACTCCCTTTCTCTGTTCACTTTAGAGTTAATTTCCTTTTCTTTTCTGGTTTCTTAATAGGAAATCTGAGAAGGCCTGTGGTAAATCTTTATTCCCTTCTAATATATGGATTCTACTTCATTCTGTGGAACCACCCTTGCCACACGAAAATCTAATAAGAAACAATCACTACAGACCAGTATCTCCCATGAACAGTGAAACAAAAATCCACAAGAAAATATTGGTAAACAACTTTGTATTATACACAATCAATTATATGCTATCACTAAGTGGGCTTTATCCTAGGTGTGAAATGAAAGCTCAATATTCAAGCATCAGGTGTTGTAAGTCATTACATCAAAAAAGATAATGGAAAAACTACTGAGCATATTAAGAGATGCAGAAAAAGCATTTTTAAAAAATCAAACACTTTTTAAAAAAATCTCTGTAAGAAAGAAATAGAACTATGCCAACCTAATAAAGATATTCTTCAGTTGACAGCACACTTAAATCACCAAGAGGAAGCTATCAGACTGAGAAGGAGAAGATAGTAAATGTGTATCGCTAAGTGACGGAAGCCCACTGAGAAGGCTGTGTGAAATTGCCGTAGGCTTTCTAGTGTATGAAAAGACACGGCACTTTGGATGGTGCTATGGGCAGGCTACAGGCCCATCCAGACCAAGCTACAGGTGACCAAGGCACAGAATGCCAACACAGGGAACAATAACAAACTGCGTTCTGTATGATGACTGCACGGGTTTGTCCACTGTAACAGTTGTGCGTCTCTGCATGGCCTCACCCTGAAGGCTAATGTGGGAGTGGGGAGACTGCACCCATCAACTTAGAATACTACAAAATCTCTTCAAAGTCATTATCAGTATCAGGAAAAAAAATAAGTAAAAGCATGAAGGAATAAACACTAATACAAGAAAACTAAAGAAAACCCAACAAAGCTCCGCACATTTGAACTAATCCAGTGTGGGAAGAGCTAAATGAAGAGAGTGACAGAGTGGCATTTAAAAGCATCATGTTCCTTGGTCACTCTGCATCTGTGGAGGATACTGTGTGGCCAACACTAAACGAATTACGTAAGCTTTTTATATTGATGTGTTTTAAATAATAAATAGAGACTGAGAAAAACCAGTATCAATTTAGACTATCAGACATAGCTGAGAATGCCGATGGCTGAGATGGTTAAGACACAACCCGTGACTCCTTCCTCCCAGGTGAGCTCTGTAGTCTTTGGTGAAGACCACACCTCCATTCCCCTCAGCTCCAGAGTCAGGCTGAGCACCTATCTGGACACGGCATCCAACACTCTACTCAGTATGTGGTATGTGTAACACCTGCCTTACTCTCTACAGTACAGTTGGCGCTACTGTACCGCTCACGAGCCAGACAAGGGCCTGGAGATTAAAGGAACACACAAGAGATACGGGTCATCCGTGAGGAGAGAATGCCAATGCCGTTTATTCAAGCTTAGAAAAAAACCTTATATACCTAGCTACTGCACAGTGGAAATCCCCCCAGGCAGGTGGGAAATTATGGGGCTCAGGAGTAAATAAAAGCCCTAAGCTAACCACCAGTGGGGCAGAGGGAGCACAGGAACAAACAGGATGTTGTTTGGACAGAAACTGTCCTCAAGATGAACCCCGGGAGGAGGGGTAGATCTGTGGGCCCTACCTATATGCAGCAATGTGACTTTCCAATTCCAGTGGGAACTGGCTGGAGGGCAGAAACATCTGTGCAGTGTCTTCCTGGATGGCACCAACAGGAGGAGATGATGGACACTTGGTCTGTGAATCACTCTCTGGGAAGCTGCCTTCCTCTCTAGGGAATAACCCCAAATGGTCCCAGTCCCAGTAATGAAGGAAACCGAACTTCCTGGGTTACTTTTAAAATGACTATTGTAGAATATTAGTTGAAGATGTGTTACACTCGTTTATGCTGTGGAACATTTGTTTAGTGATGCAAAGACGTGTTGCATTCTTTTATGTTACAGTTGTTTAACTCTGTAGAACAGTGTTGCTTTGCCTGCCTGAAAGACCTGATTGGTCTAATAAAGACCCGAGCGGCCAATGATTAGACAGGAGGAAGGATAGGTGGGGCTGGCATGCAGAGAGAATAAGTAGGAAGAAGATGGAGGAGCAAGAAAAGGAGGAGAAGAGGACATCAAAGGCCAGCCACCCAGCTACATCACAACCCATGGAGTAAAAAAATAAAGGTATATAGAAGACAGAAAGTTAAAAGTCCAGAGGCAAAGAGTAGACAGGATAATTAAAAAAAAACTGGCTGGAAATAAGACAATCTAAGGCTGGACATTCATTAGTAGGAATAAGTCTCCATGTGTGTGCTTATTCAGGAGCTGATGTGTAAAGAGCAAAGAGCAAAAAGAACCAACTACAAGTGACCTCGCACACACACTGGTACTGAAAACCAGTAGCAAAGATGACGTCATGTACAGTGTGCTTCTCACTCATGGTTCCGGCTCCTTGAGAACACCAGCCAGTCCTCAGCTGCAGTCTTGTGACCCGGCCCACAGTCCTTTGTTACCCCTGGCCTTGCTCTGGGTGGTGAGCGTCCCGCCCGCCCATCCTCACTGAAAAGACGTCCTGGCAGCATGCTCACCTACCACCCCAGCTGGTCCTCACTGTGTAAGATGGTAGAAGCCAAGCCGCCCTAGTGTTTTTGTAGCCTACCAGGTTAAAGCAGCCATGGCTGGTTTCTTTCTGCTACCAACTGATGTGTCAGTTCTCCCAAATACCAGCTGCTGTGAAATTGAGTAGCTGAGTAAGGCATAAGAGAAGGAAGGAGATGGACCCATGGCCACCAAGACAGCTTCTGGGGCATCTCACCGCTGAGTTCCCGGGCTCACATCATAACACAAGTGTCTGTCAGAGTCAGTGGCCAGGCTCTGATGGGAAGGCACAGGGTCTAGAAAGAATCCCCCCAGAGCTGTCCTGTGGGGACTGCCCAGAGGAAGAATGTCATCTCCAGCCACACCTGTCAAAACTCTGGTTCCTCTCCCTCCACTAGGACACCTCCAAATCCTGCCACCTGTGACTTCATGGCATTTTGTCCTTCTCGCGCTACTTTAAATATTCAGCTTGCACTGTGAGCGGGTAATTGTTTAACCTCTATTAAACAGTGAGGAGGTAGAAATGGCTTGACACTCACTCCCCCTAGCAACCAATGCTGGACTCTGACCCTGTGGGAACCTCATATCTGTCACCCCAAGAGGCCTCCCACCACCTCCAGAAAGTTGCTAAGGTTCAGAATCACCATTATTTTTCTAAAATGTCAAAAAGCCTCAAAAAGAGATATTCTAATAGACTACAGCAAAGAAATTATTTGCTAGAATCCTGAGCTTTTATACTTTTTTTTTTTTAAAAAAAAAGATTAATCAAAAGCCTTGTGTTTAAAGATTTCTTCATGTTAAGTCACGGAAGTAAGCAGGAATATGTAATCTGATAAAGCAGCATTTAAATTATTAAGAACAATTAGCTATGGTAGAACTGGATGCCTTTCTTTTTTCTGCCACTGAGATGGACAGGCTGTCCCTTCCGAGCGTGGTTATGTAACATGCCCCTGAAATTCTACCTGTCTCACTGTCAAAATGGCCTGCTGAGCCCGGGGTTGTGATTCTCATATTTCCTTGCAAGGCCTGTCCAGTCATTTCCATCGGGCGTCCATCCCAGGTCCTCATCTCACAGCCCGGTGCTGCCAACAGGTGCAGGCAGCCGGCGGGCCCCGAGGTAGGAGACAGATCCTGGAGATTAAAGTTAGAGAATGACACACAGACCCATGATGCCCAGGCTGACCACTGCTGTCAGAATCAGTGGGTTGTCAAAACACTTCATCCTGCGCTCATGAGGCAGATGAACTAACTCATGAGGGTGACAACTTGGTCTTGTGATCATATAAACTAGTAAACTAAGGGATGGAAAGTCTAAATCATAGCTGAAAATGTCCACGAGTGCTTCCTGTCTTCTTCTCAGGCAAAGCCATAGACACCTCGCCTGAAGGACTCCCGAGATAGACCACTGAATGGCAGCCTGGCCATCTCTCCCACCGTGTCACAGATGTAGACTCCTGATTCAGGAGGCCCAGGGATTTGGTCCAATCTCCTGCTTAAACAAATGAAGAAAAGGGATCCAAGCAACACATACGGCCTGGGAGCCTGCAGAGTGGGTGCCTCTGAAACAGGGAGGGAAGGTGGACTGCTGGGCAGAGGATGTGGAATGCAGCAGGAAGCCAAGAACTCTGAATCTCACCCACCGTCTAACACGATAGAGCAGACAGTCTCCAAGTGTGGACTCCGGACCAGAGCGCCACGCTGAAGCATGTTAGAAAATGCAGAATCAAGGGCTCCTTGGCAGATTTAGTGACACACAGATTCAGGAGAGGAACATGGCCTGGTGTAACTCTTTAAGATGCTTCCGATGTATGTTCTTATCTGAGAACTCATTGTAGAGAAAACCCAGTTCATCGTAGATGCAGCGTTGTTCCCTTTGCTTTCGGACAGGGGCATTCCTGGTGCTCTGAACACCTCATTATAAATATCCTGTCAAGGTCACACTCAGGAAAATTTGAGACTGACTCCCCTTTTTGTCAAGTTCTTCAGTCCCAGCAATCCAGAAGTGGACAGTGTCGTGGCATCTCCACCTGTGCTACCTCCCTTGGGGACCCCTTGAGTGACATGTTACCTCCATCAGCATCAGTGTCACCTTGATCACCGGCAACATTCATAGAAGGACAGCTATATGCCAAGCGCTTCTGTGAGAACTTATAAATATGAACCCACTTAATCCCAATACACATATCATAAGGGTCCTACTGTTACTTATATCTTCCAGTTTTACAGAGAAACCATAGCAAAGAAAAAACGAACCCGTCTAGAATAATCCCACCACTCCAAAAGATTAGTACCAAGTTTTAAACTCAAGTAGACTGATAGATAAATCACATGCAAGAGAGGCAGCCCAGGGAGTGGTTACTGCTGCCCATTCCACTTCATTTTGTGCCCTTCTGCCCACAATGTGCCAAACCACAGCTATTCCACATGGCTTGCCTCTCCTGAAGGGAGCCAGCCTGAGCTTTGTTGACTGAAATTCCCTGCCATCCAGCCTTCCTCTCTTTTGGAAAACTGCTTTTAGTTTTTGGTAAGCCTCATCTTATTCTAGAAGGGTCTTCCCTGGGATTCCCGCAGAGGTTTAAGCGGGCTGTTCTTTGCTTCTGACATTGAGACCTCTGTTACAGTGGCTGTTACACAGAGCAGGACTGGCCTGCCTTTCACCCCAGGGACCCTCAGTTTCTAAGAGTCAAATCTGTCCTTTCTTCCTTCTCTGTCATGTTCCCGTGTGCATCATAGGAGAGAATGAGTATCGGGGCAGTGGGTGGCACAGAGTGAGTCTGTTACTCCAGAAAAGGCAAAAGACAAGTGTAGGGCTGGAGAAGGGGCTGAAGCAGTGTCACAGTGACAACAGCCAGTGTGAATCAAACACGCACTAGACCCTACCACAGACTAACCGTGCAGCCAGCAGACAGACAATGCTGTGACCCTCAGCTTGGGATTGAACTTCACTTGCAAAGTGTCCTAACTTGACACCATCGTAAACCTTCCAGCAAGGGATCACGTGGTCAAAGCCTCTAGTTCAAACCAGAGATTTCCAGTGCTCTTTGTGCCTTGACTTCAGCTTGCTTTTGTTTTCTTGACAACGTTAGGAATGGAACGTGACTTCTCTCAGGCTGGGGAAGTGCTCGACCACTGAGCTACATCCCCAGCCCACTCCTCAAGGCTTTTGAAAGGGGTTCCGATGAAGACTCAGCTCACAGCTGCAGTGACTGGAGGACCCATCTCCTGAATTACATTCGCAGAGGCCACAGAGTAGTGATGCAGGGTTGGGGAGTTTGCTCAGTGGGTGCTCACTGCTGCAAGCAGGAGGACCTCAGTTTGGATTCCCTGCACTCACACACAAGACAAGGCTTGTGGGCGTATCTGTAACCCTAGCCCTGCTGGGGTAGAGACAGGTGAACCTAGGGGCTCAGTAGCCAGCGGGTCCAACCAAAATGGTGAGTTGAGTGAGAAAGTGATGCGGAGAAACGATGGTAGAAGACCTCTAATAGTGACCTCTATCCTGCATCTGCACCCACGCACCACCACCACCACCACCACTGCTGCCCCCCCACGCACGCACATACATGTAGGTGTGTGTGCGCACGCACAGAATAGTGGTGCAGCTTGGCGAAAAGTCAAAACCTGATCTAAAAATACGTGGAAAGCAGACTTGGATCTTCACCAGCAAACACCTCTGTCTTAGCACTGTCATTGACAACAACAACAAAACCTGCTTCTTAACCCCATACTTTCCTGCTTCCTTGAATAAAAACCAAACTCTCTAAAATAGATATGAAGTTCTATTGTGGGAGCCTGCATGGTTTAATGGTGCCGCTAGCAAAGCGAGCCTGATTCCATCTGTCCTCCGCTGGTTTTGATAGATCGCTGTTTCACTAGTACACAATAACATCATGATATTGCTAACTCCAAATCAAAGAAGGTCATGGCTTTAGACTGCGCTCCATTACTAGACCCCAATAAGCAAGGCTGGACATCAAAATGAAGCTGCTAAATTCCTCACTAAACTTAAGCTAAGCTGTTTCTGTGTCTGAGAAACGGGGATTAGAGAGAACTCGGCCAAGCCTCGGGATAGCAAAGTTTCCTGGTCTTAATTCTTTCACAGAAAGAGTGTATTTTTATTGCTCTGTTTCTGCTTCATTGGAAAAATAACTCTTGTTGCTGTTGATGTGTGTTTATTTTGCAGGCCCGGGAACTGAACCCAGGCCCTCACACATACTAGGCGAGTGCTCTAGGACATCGCTGAGCCCAGAAAGCGACTTTGAAATGGTTGCCATGGTTTCTGCTCTTTCCCTCCTGTGTCTGTCTGCCTTTCTTTATCTACACCCACCCTGTCTTTTCTGCCCATTACAACACCCACCCTCTCCACAGAGTTAAGTGTGGCCCAATGTTAGGGTCAAATAAAGCCAACCGGAAGCATTCAAATAAGCTATTTCAATGCTGTCCTTCCACGAGGTGTCCTGCTGTGCCGTGTATAACATTTATACATATGAACAGATGTAAATGCATATGTATGCATGTAGAGAGATTCACCTGTAATCGCTGCATGAGGGAAAAGTAAAATGGAATTTAGACTAGAAGATGAAACCTAGTGGCATACTGTTTTAGTCAATATTAAAAACACACATGCATATTTTTCAGATTTCTTTAGAACATCACAGCCACTTCAAAATTATCTAGGAGGTGAAATTCACTAGATTTTTTTTCCCAACCATTGCTCAGTTTGCCGAATGATAACAAGGGAAAACATTTCAAAGGGAATGGTCCAGGACCTTTAGATGTATTCCGGGAAACACTGAGAATCTAATTACAGCCAGCCCGCACTTAATAACAGAGACTATGCTGAGCCATGTATCATGGGATGGCTCTGCTGTGATTGTGCAAACAGTAGAGCAAATGACCGTGACATCATGAGGCAACGGCAGCCCATGGGATCCCCATGGTGCATGCGGTCCTTCACTGCCCCTGAAGTGCCATGGCCCCAAGACTGAGTCCAAACAGAGCAAACCCAAGTGCTAAGCAGCAAGGTGAACCCCAGGCTGATGTCAGCACTGGGTGGAGAAATGGGCATGCTGCTGTAGCCCCCCACAAGTCTGCACGCTGCCAGGCTTCACATACACAGTAAAACACATGGATCAGCAAACATCACAGCCTGCCCCAGGCACTACAGAACTGGTAACCATGAAAGGCCTCGAGAATCTGGATGGGAAGAGACTAAAGATTGTAGAAAACCTTGGCAGAAGGGAGAGTACGGCTTTAAAGCCAGAGGGTCCATCGGGTGGGCAGTATGGAGGACAGCAAGGCACAGACACAAAGCAAGCATGTGTCACCTTTAATTCCAGCACTTGAGAGGCAGAGGCAGCCGGACTCTGTGAGTTCGAGGCCAGCCTGGTCTACCAAGCAAGTTCTGGGACAGCCAGAGCTAAACAGTGAAACCCTGTCTCAAATCACCCTCCCCCCCAAAAAAGAAATGTTATTTGTTCGTGTTTCTAATGAATTCCCCAAACCTAGGGCATTACCAGGCCCATAATATTTAACAAACATTTGTTCAGCCCCTACCGACAGGAAGCATGTCTTCCAAAACAGAAAGAGAATAAAAACAAATGAGTGACGTCGGGTGGGGAACAGGACGGAGCCAGTGACGGAGCCAGTGGGCCTGAGGCACAGGGCGATGTTCCGAGCCACTCCCCGCTCAGATGACTTGCCCAAAGCTTAATTTGTTCTAAGGAATATTTACTCTTATTTAATTGGCTTACATATTATCTGATGTAATTTACAATAAGCTATTGCTCCAACTATCAGAAACAACCTCCTGCTTGTGTGCTCTGGTTGATGAATGAATAACACTTACAATTGTCAGCTGACGTTTGGAAGGGACACAGTCTCCAAACTCTGACAAAAGCAAAAATTAACTGAGACAACAGGAGACAAGCTTCTCTTTAACTCCCTCTTAAATAAGGAGAAAGGTTTTTTTTTTTTTAATTTCCTAATTTTGAAACGATTTGCCTTCCCTTCTCACTCCATTTGAACTGCTTGCTTTCCCAACACTTGGAATCCCATGGCTTATGTATCTGTGGAACTCATTTCAGAACTGAGAAGGCAGAACGGCAGACATCAGTGAGAGAAATGGGAGGGGGGCAGAAAAGATAACTAGAACCACCCTGAAAACATCAATGGGGATACAGGAGAGCTTAGCGGTCTCAGGGTGCCTCTGCCACTCCCCCTGGAGGGATGAGGCTCTGAGCTTCCACACACTTCGGTAGTCAGCTCTCTAGTCCTCATGGATCTGATAGCTTCCTCTTCCCACACTGTGCTGGTTCTGATGTGATGTTTGCAGTCTGCCCCCAGTGCGTCTTCAGGCTGTCCTGAAGAAGGGACTTATGCCCCTTTGGAATCTGAAATACTACTCGAAGCAAAGTGGATGATGATGCTTATTTAATTTTTCTCATGATAGATGGACTCAGCAGACTGACAGGGAAAGCTCTTTATGTGGTCTAAGCATGTAGATTCTTCTGCTATTTTAATGCTCTTGACTATTTTTAACTTTTTTATTTAAATTTTTAAATGACTTTTAATTTTACAAACTTTATTATAATAAGAAAAATCACGCACCAAAATTAACCAGACCCAAAGACTACGTAGAACATCTATACAGTTAGGGTGTCCATTTGGAACAGAAGAGTGAAGCTTCATATTAGATTTTATACTTTTCTACCAAATGTATTTTTACATACTTATCCAAAACCAGAAAGTCTATGACAGGGTGAGGAACAGAAGAACAATTCACTTACATACACTCTCAAAACTCACGTCCACCAACTGTCTGCTGCTGGCTTACACCTCTGAAAAATGTACATAGACAAGAGGGCTTTGCCAAGCCCAAGTTAAGCAAATGGTGAAAGTCCCTGTCCAATGTGACGTTACAGTTTTAAAGAGGCAAAGTTACTGACTTTTAGCCTTTCAAACACTCATCTTTTTGAAGTCTTTTATTTTTTTTTTAGAAAATATTGTCTATTTAAGGTACATAAATTAGTGAGATTTAACAAATATATTTACTTTTAAAACTGACCCAGCAACCAAGACAGAGACAATTTCCATCAACCCTCAAGGATAATTTATCATTGTTTTTTTAATTATGATCCTTATTACTGTTATTTTTATTCTATTTTCCCTCTACCTATAGCCCAAGGCAGACTGTATCTGCTTTGGTCATTCCTGATGCATTCACCCTTGGTAAGCTCACATATTTCTTGACTGTATAGTTGGGTCCATACAGCATGGACTCTTGAAGCTCCTTTATCATGACTCTGGCTCTTACCTTGCAGTTTTGTATATTAGCAGCTTATTCTTTTGTATGGCCGAGTGGTGCTCCATTGAATGGCTATACCACATTTTCCTCTATCATCCATTGAACGACATTCCTGTTATTTTTAGTTTTTAGTTATTGTAAATAAAGTTACTTTGAACATATGCATATAAACATTTGCACGAATACATTTTCATTTCTTCTTGGGTACATTTTTCTTAGCTGTACTATAGGGTAGGTGTGTGTTAGATTGTTTCTAAGGAAATCCACAAAGTTGTCATACTATTTTATGTGGCTGCCAGCAATGCTGCATTCCAATTGCTCCATACCCTTGTCAATATTTAATCAACATTTTCAATCCTTTAAGTTTTATCCATCCTGGTAAGCCTTTGTTGGTTCCTCTTTATAACTCCAACTGTGATTGCCAATGGTATTGAACATGTTTTTTACACACTTATTAGACACTAGCACATGTTTTTAAAGTGTGTGTTGGGTTCTTGTATTTGCTTGGATCAGAACTGTTAGTTTTCTCAGACTTGGAAATGGTCTGTCTTTTCTGTGCGTAAATTCTTTATAAGGTATATACTGTGGTGTTAAGGATATGTCCACAAATTGATGGACAATCAAAAAATATGTCAATGTCACTTCAGAGAATAAGTCATGAAGAGATTTAGTTGCTGGCAACCCCTCCTCTGCTCTCCCTCTTCCCTCCCCTCTCACTCTGGGAGAAGCCCAGAGGCAGAGTCATGAGCTTGCAGGGAAGCAGGAGGTCTGTGGAGGCCCCAGTGTCTAGGAGTAGAGCAGAATCTTGCCAGCAGCCATAGAAGAGGGCTGAGTGAACCTTGCCTGCAGAGCTGTGAGACCTTGCCTCAGCCAGAAGCTTAACTTCCACGCCTGTATCTGGGCACACAGAAACAGAGACCACAAATGTCAGCTGTTTAAGTTTCTTCTTTTGGAGCGTAACATCACAGGGGTGACACAACACTGCTGCAGAGGCTCTGTCCCCTGCCCCTTTATCTCTGAACTCTTTCTCCCCGTCAAGAGTATGATTTTCTTTGAGCTGCCCTGGTCAGGGTTGCTTTGCATTGATCCTTGGAATCAGGGATAGAAAGAGATGACTCAGCAGTAATGAGCACTGCTTGCCCTTCCAGAGGACCCAATGGCGACTCCCAAGTGTCTGTAACCACAGTTTCAGAGGAGTTGTAGCTTCCCTTAGAGCCTCTGTCCACTTCACACACTCTCCCCTTCCACCGCGATGGCCTGCCCGAAGGGCGTGCACTGTATAGACCCACTGAGGAAAGGCTGAACTACAAAAATAGTCATTTCTTTTCTTACAATATAATTGATTCAGAAATCAATTACTACTTTGGGAAGTCAAACTTAAGGGAAATATCCCAATGTCCAGTTATTTGTCTTTTTCCAAAGACAGTTTGACAAAGTTTAGCTTTAACGGGGCTCCACAGCTTGGTGTGCCTCGGTTTCCTGGTGCACGGAGGGAAAGCTGGGGTTTTTCATTCTGAGTTCTGACAGGAGAGTTAGATTATGACAGTGTTCGTGGTGGAACTAAAGAAGACCGTCTTACCCCACTCTAGGAACCGGAGGAGGAGCGTTTCCTAGGTCTGTGTTGAAAAGCAACCTTTAAAGACGATTCTTTAGTAAGCTTGTCTTATATTGGGATCTTTGTCTAGCTACAGACAAAAAATAAGCTGCTAGTGTTTTCTCCAAATGCAACCGTGGCGGTCTTTTCTCCAGCAGATATTTATGAAGCACCTGGACTGACTTGGACAGTGGTCCAGGGTGTGTCTGCGTGTGCACGGGGCGTGTTCATGATGTGAGTGTGCACAACCGCACCTGCCACTCCCTTTATCCATCTTTGTACAGTTTAGGAGGTGTGATGGCTCTACTCCCCTCTTCCCCATCTGACCTCTGTCATTATTTTAACCTGCTGTCAGGGTCACTCCTGCCAACTTGCTTTGTCCCTAAAATCTTTACAAAAGTATGATTTCTCTAGCCCTTGTCCTAACTGTGAGGATGAATGTGAAGAGTGAAATTTGGGTAATGATGGCAGGATGCTCTTGCCCTTTAACAGAAAGGACCCCAGTAGTACAGGGAATAAAACACTCAACAAATTGAACCTTATTAAATTATATGCCTTCTATATAGTAAAGAGAACTGTCCATTGGGTGAAGAGGCAGCCCATAAAATGGGAGAAAATTGTTGCCAAGTGTACTGTACAAAATAATCTGATAGGATACACAAAGAAATTTAGAACTAAACATCGAGAAAATTAATAAGTCAATTTAAAAATGAGCTAGGGAATTTGTCAGAGATGTCTCAAGAGAAGAAACACAAGTGGTTAGGAAACATGAATAAAGGTTGTTCTACATCCTCAGCCATCAAGGCAATGCAAATTAAAAGTACCTGAAGAATCCATCTCACCTATGTCAGAACGGCCATTATCACTAGTACAAATGACAGGTGAGATGAAAAAGCTACATTGAAACCTACCCTCTCACAACCCAGCTAAAAATAGAACAGGGTAGTAGAACACATAGAATATGGAAGATGGCATGGCCTGGAGGCCAAGCATGTTATCATAGGTAAGGATAGGAAGATGGAGGAGGGAACAGATGGAGAGTCAGCCAAAACTAAGGATATATAAAGGAGATTTATGGAGACACCCTAGTTTACAAGATAATTACAAAATATAATTACTTTTTAAAAGGAGTTTAAATGAAGATATTCTACATTGACAGACAATGCTGCTCCCAGAAGACAAAGTTTAGTCAATGAAAATCTCAGTACCAGCCATGGGATGTCTCACTGTAAGTTACCAGTCAATGAGGCTCCCTATTGTCATTGTTCTTGGCTATCTATCAATGGTTAGAGCCCACTGCTGAAGACACATTTTTGTTGAAGGACATAGAGAAATCAATGTTGAAGTTTCCTCCTGCTGGTTGGTTTCACAGTGCTGATAGCTGCTACACAGGATTCTGGGGGAAGAAAAGACATCAATGGTCTTGCCTAGCACTGGCCTCTACATGCTACAATACCATGGAAGACGTGCCCACTGGTGCAATAGTGGCATGAAGCTTATCTGAGTAACCAGCTAATACCTGATTAGATTTTAGGCTTTCTCTACAAGAAGAAATTAGTGACTGATACTATAACCCTGGTCAAAAATCAGGCTTATGAGGTCACAGACCCTAGAAGGAACCTATTTGCTAACAGGACGTCTTGTCAAACTGCCTTCTAAATACTTGTGTTTATATCCATAGATTTGTGTTCCTCCCCCACTTTAGTGAGAGAAGTTTCTTTTTGCAAAAGGCCATAGTTAATGCAGAGACTCACTAAAGTGCTGAGAATACATCATCTTGAGTGCTCAGCCCTGAACGGAACACCTGTATTAAATTCCCTGAGGGATCATTGTGGAAGAAGGGGTGGAAAGAATGCAAGCTCAGAGGATGGGGAGGAGTGCTGTGACATGCTGTCTTTGGGATGTGGCCTGGCTGTTGATGAGCTCACAGCAGCTGCAGTCACATGCCTATGAACTACCAAGGACCAAGTCATCAGACTCCACCTCCAGCTGAGGAAATACTGGCCGCTGATGACTGCTGAGGCAAGTAGAGTCATTTTTCCTTGGTGGTAGGAGAACTGTACATCCATGTACATCACATTCATTATATGCATGTGGACAATGTAATGGTTTAAATAAAATGCTGCAGGTCCCCGAGTGGTTGCAGTGGGCAGCAGATCCCAAGACCACACCACAGGTTACCTAAGCAGTGGCAGGCAGTGGGTCCCAAGAGCATCCAGTCCTATACAGGAATGATGCAGTTCCCTGAGTGGCTGCAGTGGGCCATGAGTTCCAGGTAGGGAGCTGCGTGGTAGGTGAGAGACCTCAATGGGGCAGCCAGTTCCATGAGGAAAGACAGACAGATCGGCACACCACAAGACCATACTGCAGGCCTCCAAAGGTGGCTAGTCCTGGATAGGGAGCTATGAGGCGGGCAAGAGACAGAGACATGGATAAACACGCCATGCAGAGTGAGAAAGTGAGGTTGGATATTTATTTAGTGGGTTATGGAGGGGAAAGTGGAGAAGGGGAGGGGGGAGAGAGAGAGAGAGAGAGAGAGAGAGAGAGAGAGAGAGAGAGAGAAGAGAACCAGAAAGGAGAAAGGGGAGAAGTGGGGAGAAGGGAGAGACAGAAGCTGCTTCTTCAAGAGGGAGATAGAAAAGAAGGGGACTTGGGCTGCAAGCAGAAAGGAAGATCTG
Source organism: Microtus ochrogaster (assembly GCF_000317375.1). Taxonomy (NCBI): domain Eukaryota; kingdom Metazoa; phylum Chordata; class Mammalia; order Rodentia; family Cricetidae; genus Microtus; species Microtus ochrogaster. Next base: position 8,107,886 of record NC_022017.1, read on the forward strand.
CCTGCCTCAGCAGACAGGGAGGGAGTAGGCAGGGCTTGTCTCTTAAAGAGACAGAACAGACTATTATAGACAACACTAAATATACTTAGTGGGATATAAAAGGGGGAGAAGGAGAAGAAAAAGGAGGAGGAGGAGAAGGAGGAGGAGGAGAAGGAAGAGGAGGAGGAATAGGAGAAGAATGACAAAGAACAGAAAGGTGGTTAGTAAGAACATATTGTGGGTACTGGGAGGAGAATGGGGGAACAGTGTGGCAGGTAGATATGATCAAAATACATTGTATAAATATATTAAATTCTCAAAAAAATAAATATAATTTAAAAAATACAAATATTGCTTGCTAGTGCAACCTGGAATCATTCAGGCAAAGGACAATAAAAGGACCAGAGATGGTGGTAGGGGCTGATTCAGGGCCTCTGACAGCTAGGGGACTGGGTATGGGTTGTGAGAGATGAAAGATGCCTTGGTTACTGCAACTTGTAATACACTGAAGATTGTAATACACTGGGGAAGAGTGGCTGAGTCAGGATTGGTGGAGGGAACTTTGTGACTATCTTATTCATGTTGAATCTGAGGTGTTTCTGATACTACCAAGTGGATACATGAGGAGATCCTTGGCCTGGATTTCAAAGGAGAAAGTCAGACTAGGAAGTAAATGTCAATGGCAGGGCCTCATGAGTGAGAGGTTAGTGGGTTGTAGAGCCTGAAGAAGAAAGAGCAAGAAGGGAGGGGATGCAGGAATGAGCCTTTAAGTTTCAGTATTAGTAGAGAAGCGTATGCCTGAGAAGGAGCTAAGGATGTCCTGAAAGAAAGATGGCGTCTCAGGAAGGGGAAAAGAAATGCCAAGTTAAGTAAAGTACAGAGCAGAGCAAGAAACTGCTTTGTAAAAGGTAAGACTCAGAGAGGGGAATAGTAGAGGCTGGAAAATACGAGTCTATTTCCACATTGATCAAAGGTCAGAGAGTTGGAATTTACCTCTAGTTCCTTCAAGGTTATTGTGTTTCCGCCTCAAACAAAGGTCTCAACCTAGAGAGTTCTGCTCTCTCAAGGTTATTGTCAATAGGTGTGGCTAATAGCCAGCCCTTGTACTGCAGGAACAGAGAAGTGGATATGTTCCTTCCTCTAACAAAAGTCTAAGGGTCCAATCAAGAGTCCAGTTCCTTTATGGAGAAAGTTCTGAATTCCACCCAGGGAGTGGTTCATCTACAGAATGCTTTGGTCTACGGTATGAGCGTGACTTGTTTTGTTCTAGCAACGGAATGCTTAACTGTGGACCTGTGGACGTAGCCCATGACCTTTAATTGGTATGTTCATTTCCTTGGATCATGACAATGCAGTTTTTTGGGGTCTTACTCCCACCTTTTGGGGTCAGGGGTATTTAAAACAATTGAAAATTAAACATGGGTGAATTCCAGTACTGGAATTCCCTCCTGATACTAGTCTATGTTTCTCCATTTCATTATTTTCATTTGTGTTTTTATATTCTTTATTATATTTCTAAATCCCCATGCCTCTACCCTGGCAAGAGGTATTTTTGTCAAGGCTGGTCCCTGACAGGGAATGTTGTTTGTGAAAGGAAAAAAGAAAGTAAGACCTAACCTCTTCCCAAGTCAAAACCAGCAGCCAACTGGAGACCTCCTCTGATTCTCCCCCAGGGCGAGGCTCCAGTTTCAGAGTTCCCCCTCTTCACCTACAAAAGAAGAAAAGTCACTTTCTTCTGAATAAATGAACTTTCTTCAGCAGACCTTGGCAGGCTGGAAGTAGGACCATGTTCTCTCTTGAGCAGAATTCTAGAGGTGGGATAGCTAAGACTTACGGCTAAAAACCCTTCACCACCTACGTCAAATCCAAGAAGCAAGGCCAGGGCCAGGGAGCACTGGCTCCATCCCTGCATCTCCACAGACTGGAGCCTCCAGTCCCTTCCAGGTAGCAGCCAGGGGCCTAGCCAGCTCATTTCACTGTCACTCAGGCAACAAAGCTGACAGTGTGCAGAAATGCCTACATGCCCAGCATAAAGCAATTTTGAAATGAGGCAAGGGGCAGGTCCCAGCAAACTAAACTGGAGAAATATGGCAATATCCATGAGTGCCACCTCCCCCACCACCTCCACTCCACCCCACCTCCATACTAGGAACCAAACCCAAGGCTTCACACACTAAGCAAATGGTCTGCCTGTGAGCTCTACTATGGACGAATCTTTCTGTATACTGTGTGAACATATGTCACTGTGATTGGTTTAATAAACAAGCTGACTGGCCAACAGCTGAACAGGATTAAGTTAGGTGGGGAAAGTCAAACAGAGAATTATGGGATGAGGAATGGTGGAATCAGAGGAGTCTTCAGCCAGATGGAGAATGAGTCAGACACACGAAAAGGGAGATAAAAGTCACAAGCCTTGGGGCAGCACAAAGATGAATAGAAATGGGTTAGGCTGTAAGATCTAGTTACTAATAAGCCTAAGCTATTTGGTTGAGCATTTATAATTTCTACTAAACCTCTGAGTGATTATTTGGGAGCAGGGGGTAGAGACAGGAAAACTATCTACTGAGCTCTTCATCCAACCCTCTTTTACTGTCAGTTTTGAGATAGCATCTCCCCGAGTTACCTAAATTGGCTTTGAATTGACTCTGTTGCCCAGAAAAGTTTTGTGCTTGTGATCCCTCCTGCATGGGATTCCAGGCGTGCCCTAGGCCTGACTCCATTGTTTACATGAAGTTCTAGACATGTGGGTCTGAGGGGAGGGGTTTCTTAGCAGATAGAATATTAGGCTAGAAACCACCTGGACTTAGGCAACCACCCTTTGCTTCCTGGGTGCTGCAGATCAGAGATCTTACCCATAGAGAGCCTCTAAAAATTTTAAAAATTCCAGAAAGACACCTCCCTTGTTGTTTTCATTTATTGTGACTAAGACAGAATCCTGAAGCTTACTAAGAGGGTCGGCCATGGGGCAGCTCTGGGAGTTCACAAGGCAGATTTGCCTTCCCATTTTGCATCATAATTCAATTCCTCTCTCTCCCTCCCTCTCCCCACCTCTCTCCCCTCCCCGTGTGTGTGTGTGTGTGTGTGTGTGTTTATGTGTGTGTGTGTGTGTGTTTAAGTCATAATAAGATGTCCTTTAAAAAACAAACTGTCAAAACTTCTAACTGGCTTTCCCCTAGTGAACATGTTGTTATTGTAATGGCCCTGACCACATCCCAGAAGTGAGAGCTACCCTGCCCACCAGCTTCACCACAGCACTCCCCTGACCAGAGCCTGCCATGGCTGTCCTGGACTGTGGCTCCTCCCAGACAGGCACCAACCCCACCCTCTTCTTGCTCTCTTTTCTCCAGTCGTTCTGAGCATGCCTGCATAGATTCTGCCCCTCCAGGTTTGACCTACGACGGGAGAAAGAAGCGTTCACTTGCTAACCACTGTTCCTTTTTAATTCCCCACAGAACCTAACCCATGCCAAACACACCTGCTTCTTAATTCTTCCACTGAAAGAGCAAGGCGGTTGGGTGAAGAACAGGGAGACCCGAGTGAGACAGGGTTCCAGCTAAACCCTGTCACTCGCCCACTGGTGGCAGTAATTCACGCAGGGCACAGAACATTCCTCGTTTCTAAATGAGAAAGAAAGCTTGCATCCAGTTGATTCTGTGAGACCTAAGATTTCATTTGTACATTCTATTGAGCAATTCACCTTCAGGCTTCTCTCTTTCGAATGCTCACAGCACAGTAGATGTGATTTCAGCCTCACCTCTCACTCTGCTTGCTGCTTCTCCCACAGCAGTTACAGGCTTTATTTTCCTTGAAAGCTGCAGCAGTTTGAATACGAATACACCACAGGCATTGAAAGGAGAATATTTGCTTCACAGTAGGTGGTGCTGTTTCAGGAAGTTATAAGGTGCAAGCAGGCTGGCGGAAGTATGTCACTGGGGGTGGGCTTTGGGGGTAAAAACCTTACCTACTCCGAGTTTACTGGTTCTGCATCCTGCTTGTGATTAAGGATGTGATTTCTCAGCTTCCTGATGTCTGCCTGTTGCCATGCCTACCGGTTGTGATGGATTCTTATCTATATGGAAGCGGATGATGGCATTTTATAACTGCAATAGAAAGATAGCTAATTCACACACCTACTGCACGTCACAACAAGCTAAGTGATTTCTTTGTATTCTCTCGTTAATACCCACTGAATGAGTGCCAATCAGAACTTGTGGAGGTGAGGTATAGAGACCAATATGGGCTTGAGGTAGGAAAGAGCAATTATTAGATGCTGATTTATTGATTTACCCAAAGCACTGCTTGTACTGGCCCTTTCTAAGCATGACTTAATGTGTTACCTGGAACAGAATGACCTGGAGAAACCGCTTTAACAATGTGTTGGGCTGTTGCCCTAACAACCTGCTGACACACGCGTCTGTAGAATCTTGCCCACCCTACCTTATGGTTTTAGAGTATAAAATGAGGATGTAAATTGAGCCTGATACTGAGGCCTGTCAGGAGATACCCTGGCTTCAGTCCACTGGCGGCATCTCCTCTCCCCAATTCTCACTGGTGTTGGAGGATAGATTCCAGAGAGATCCCTCCCCCAATCAGAGGCTGAGTTAGCATACAGCCACAGTGTTAGCAGGAAGGCTGCGAAACCACTTTTGAGGCTCTCCAGGCAAGGATGGTGCATAAAATTACATTACCAAGTCAGTGATGAGATGGCCTTTGCCGCTCTGGGAAGCTGCTAGCCCAGTCTATGCCACTAACATCAGCACTGGACACGGAATGCCACCACTGCTACCCCGAAAATGCCATCAACCCACCACAATCTCCTGTGAGGAGTCCCTTGCAACTGCAAATCTACAGAAGGTGCCTGCCACCTTGTAGAAGAGACTGGGGGAGTAAAGGCTTAGATATTATATGGAAAGCATTTCTGGAATGCAGGAACAAGAACCCACCCACAGACAAACCAAAAAGAAAAATGGATTTTCCTGATGAATATTTCACTGTTATAATCCCTGTTTTTCAAACCAGGGGCCCTGAGATTTTGTAAAATGTCATAACCTCCTTAAGATCCAAGCGATGGCAAATGTCAAGTCAGTCTGCCTAGCTCTCTCCAGCTGCGCTCTGCCCCTCCCCCTTGCCAGGTCAGCTGCTTCCGTGTAATAGAAGACCCAGGATCAGGTGAACTTGAGCTGAAGATGCTGTTCATCTTCACTGTCACTGTTGATGACATTTACAGACAGTCCGTAAAGTGGTGACCATAGTGGGTCACCTGGAAACCTGCTGTGGTTTACATACAAAGGCTTGCATGTTGAAGCCTCAGATGAAGCTGTGGTCAGAGGGAGAAACTGAGGAAGCGATTGGCTCATGAGGGCTCTGCCTTTATGAATGGATGGGCTCACAGAAGGATTCCAATTCTGAGCAGACTCTTGGGAGATAGTGGAACTGTAGGAAGTGAGGCCTGGTTGGATGAGGTAGGTTGCTGGGGGTGTCTTTGAAGGATATTTCACCCTGACCCATCTGTCTGTCTGTCGCTCTGTCTTTGCTTCCTGACCACTGTGAGGTGAGCAACCCTTGCTCCACCATGCCCTTCCAGCATGACATCCCACCTCACCACAGCCCAGCACACTTCATACTGTATCCAGTCATGTGGACCACACCTACTGACAGCCTGAGCCCAAACAGTCCCGTGTGTAAGGGACTTTGTTATGATAACAAGAAACCGACACTATATCCACCCATACTGAATGAACTGAAGAAGTATTTCTACTTTTCAAATTAGTTCAAATTGGACATAAATGAGAATAGAGCAATGATGGTTGTCAGAAACAGAGATGGAGTTCGTAACCCAGGAGGCAAAGATGGAAACCGTTGCCACTATGTAGCAAGTATCAGCAGCTTCTCCCGATCTCCACCTGCGGCCACTCCCCAGCACCAGTGAAAGGAAACCACCATGATTGGTTGTGATCTAACAAATAAAGCTTGCCTGAAGATCAGAGTGCAGAGCTAAGCCATTAGTTAGACATAGAAGCCAGGCAATGGTGACACACACTTTTAATCCCAGACAGAGGCAGAGGGATCTCTGTGAGTTCAAGGCTACCCTGGGCTACACGAGATTGAATCTGCCTAAAAGAGAAACAGAGCTCACATAAAGGTGATCCCAGCACTTGAGATCACATGCCTTTAATCCCAGCATTAGGGAGGTGGAGATAGGAGCGATATGGCTGGGCGGAGAGAGGAATATAAGGTGGGAGGAGACAGGAGCTCAGATGCAGTCTGAGAATTCAGTCTGAGCATGTAGTTTGAGGATTTGTAGAGGTAAGATCACCCCTTGGGTCTAGGATTCGGTAGAGGTAAAAAGAACTCTCTAGTGTCTGCTCTGCTTCTCTGATCTCTCAGCTTTCACCCTGTAATGACTCCGGGTTTTTATTATTAAGAACAATTAGAATTTGTGCTCCAGAAGACTACTGGGCCACACCAAACACTTTCTCTTCCTCACTCTCAAAGATGCATAGGCCTGTATAGGTCATTCCTGAGTGTGCTGCTGTGGGGAGCGGGAAGGGCAGTTTGGAGGCTAAGTCTGTGGATCATCCCCAAACCATACTTTATGATTCCAAGATTCCAGCATCGCCTCCTTCACCACAAACCCCGTGCCAGAACTGGAGCAGGCCCTGCCCTCCTGGGTGTCAGGACCCTTTGGTAGGGAAGGAAATAAGCAGGTCTAAGGGCCCAAGAGTCTGCCCGAGGTGGGTGACAGGGTGAGCGCAGAAGGACTCGTCCCGGGTGGGGGGACGACAGAAACCCAGCAACTGCGGGGACCATGTGTCAGCCGCGTCCTCGTGGTCTCAGCAGAAACCTCCGTGCGCCTCTGTCACATTCTGGCCATTTGTCGATTTCTAAAGATCATTCTGATTATTCCAAACTCATATGTATAATCTGCCCCATCTCACTGGCATGAAGTGTGTGCTCGCTCGTCCTTAGTCATGCAATTCTAACTGAAAACACATGTCCTGGCCTTCAACCCCAGCCAAATTGTTCATTGCAATGATCATAACAATCGGCCTCAAATAAGCAATAGAAGGAGCAGAGCTTCCTCCTGTGGCCAGAAACCTCCCAATGTTGAGTTCTCCCAACTCAGACAGCCGATTCGCCACGACAGTGCCATGCTGCCGCCACCATAACGCCTCCTGGCCAGGTGGAGCTGCCATCTTTGCCTAAGGAGACAGATAACAAAAACGGGACAAAAGAGATCTCGGAGAGCCAGAACTTCTTCTATCCCAGGCAAAAAGTCTTCACATTTGGTAAGAAAGATACAGCGTACAGGACAGATACTAAAATACTTTAAATAAAAAATACCATTCCTGAGCCATGAGTATGCTCAGGCTACAGAAGAGGCTTGCCTCTAGCGTCCTGCGCTATGGTAAAAAGAAGGTCTGGTTGGACCCCAACGAGACCAATGAAATCGCCAATGCCAACTCCCGTCAGCAGATACGGAAGTTGATCAAAGGTGGGCTGATCATCCGGAAGCCTGTGACTGTCCATTCCCGGGCTCGATGCCGGAAAAACACTTTGGTTCTACGGAAGGGCAGGCATATGGGCATAGGAGAGCGGAAGGGTACTGCCAATGCCCGAATGCCAGAGAAGGTGACCTGGATGAGAAGAATGCGGATCCTGCGCCGCCTCCTCAGGAGATACCGTGAATCCAAGAAGATTGACCGCCATATGCATCACAGCCTTTACCTGAAGGTCAAAGGGAATGTCTTCAAAAACAAGCACATCCACAAGCTGAAGGCCGACAAGGCCCACAAGAAGCTCCTGGCTGACCAGGCTGAGGCTCGCAGGTCTAAGACCAAGGAAGCAAGAAAGCGCCAGGAGGAGCGCCTCCAGGCCAAGAAGGAGGAGATCATCAAGACTCTGTCCAAGGAGGAAGAGTCCAAGAAATAGAGCTTCCCTCGAGTCTGTACATAGTGGGCTGCCTGTGGCCTCAAGTGGATCAGTCATTAAAATAAAACAAGCCTTTAAAAAAAAATACCTTTCCTGATGATTAGGAATGGTGGCCAGGTTTCTGGTGGTGGTGGCAGTCGGTTGGTTTGTTCGCTGTGTGTGGTGGTGGTTGGTTGGCTGTTTTGTTTGCTTTAGTTTTGAAGTTAGAGCCTTGCATGTGCGGGGCAAGTGCTTTATATAAACCGCATCCGCAGAAGGATGGTGTATTCTAAAATAAAGTCTTACATACTTACATAATGATGTACTTATGTGATCAGTACCATGTTCAATAAGTGACCTCTAATAATAATTAATAAACAACTTTATATGTAAATATTCTTTAGTAGTTATTTTAACATTATTATTTGTTTGTAGGCATTTTAAATAATGTGATAACCTAGAAAGGAGTATTTCTCTTGTTTGTAGTCCTGATTAGCTTAGTTTATTTGTCCAGTTTTATTGTTCTAATGAAGTAGCTGAGGTCATTTTATAACGAAGAGGTGGGTTTTACCCACATTGCTAACCTAAGATATAGGGCTGTACCTCTGGATGCCATTCTTGCTGGAAAAGTGCTGAGGAAACAGAGAGCATCACGTGTCAAGAGGCAGGGAACCTGTGTATACACACACACACACACACACACACACACACACGTGTGTGTGTGTCTGAACCTATGCACACATGTGCATATGTGTGTTCTGAACCTGTGCACACAGGCGCATGTGTGTGTCTGAACCTGTGTACACACGGGCATGTGTGTGTCTGAACCCGTGCACACATGCGCATGTATGTGTCTGAACCTGTGCACACATGTGCATGTGTGTGTCTTCTGGACTCTCTCTCTTCTTACAAAACCACAAGTATTCAACCATGGAGTCTCTGCCCTCATGACTTTGTCTAAATCACTTCCCAAATAACCCCTCCTTACACACCACAGTCAGACCAGTGTTCCGCCCACCTAACATTATCTGAAGCCCTCAGTGGGGACTGAGTATCAACATATGAACCCTGGGGAAGGGGCAGCATGTACTCAAACCATATTCAAGTCACGGCAGTCTCCATGGGCTAAAGCTGCTCAGTTTAGAGGGGAGCAGCGGCAGGCAGACAACAGAGGGACCGAGGCCAATTCAGAGTCCATTGCTCTAAGAAGCAAATGATTTTACAACTCTCAAACGGACATCACAAGAGGTTATTCGTGCAAACACAAGAGGTGTGTAGATGACCTGTCCTCGGGCTCTCTCAGACCTTTTGCTTTCCCTGCCAGTGTTTTTTGTGCTGCTTTAAATAACAGCCATATGAAATCAGGGGAAAATGTGTGAAATCACTACTGCCTGGATAATCCACTGGGCTGTAGGAGCACCCAACCGGAAGCCATCACAGCTACTCTTCCCCGCTTTGTCTATAAGTGCCATTTCAGTGGCCTTGGAATCCTTCCAGGAATATACCACCACCTGCTCCAGGCTCCTCAAATTCCATTCAGCCTTCAAAGCTCAACAAAGCCCTCCTCCAAGAGTTCTTCCCTGGGTGCCCTGGTCCTTAATTCTTCTTCATCTGAAATAGAGGCAGCATTTGCAAGATGTGAAGAAGGAGGCCTTTAAATGAGAAAAATCCGAGTCTGGTTCAGAATGCGCTCTTCGCCTGGCCTTCCACTCTGAGCAGTACTTATCTATGAGGTGAGATGGCATGGTTAGCTCATACAATTTATTGTCTACCTCAGAGCTTCCCAGATTGTGTTTTGGGCACACCCATGGCCTAACATTGGCGTTCAGGGAAGCCAAGAAGAGCTTGAGGCAACTGGGGTATGCAGAGTCTGCCAGGCTCCCCACGTTGCCATGAGATTGCTCAGTTTTCATGAAAGATGGCTGACGAGCAGTCTCCAGCGCTTGCTGGCTAAGTCTGGCATGCTAAGCGCAGTGGAAAAGTGTCTACCACCAAATCAGCTGTGCCAGCAACCAGCCAAGAGTGAGTCTCCACTCACAACCCATGAGACCAGGAGCCCAGCATCACCCAGAGTAGCTCACGGTTGGCCTATCTTTAGCAGTGGATGTGGGCATTACAGCAGGCCAGACATGAACATCTGTCAGGTGTAAATTTCTATCCTTGTCTATTTAAAATATTTTGTTCACTTTATGAAGGAGTATGCCTTCCAAAATGGCAGCGTGGGCAGCTACAAGTATCTTTACTTCCTCCAAAGCAGCTACTGAGGCTAGCAAGAACTGTCAGAATCTACAGTTTGGAGTACCAAAGGCCAGTCAGACATTTACAGCATCCAATGACGTGGCTGATTAAAGAAAGCTAGTAAATTCCAAGGGCCGTCAGCCTTGTGCACACCAACTATCACCCCTCACCTGCCAGTCTAGTGGAAGGAAGCCATACACACTCGGCCCACCATCCCAGTATAACTTGCTGGTACTTCCAGGAAGGAGGAAACGGGACGTGAGCAACACCGTGAATCAGCAAAACCTAACAGACACTCACGGGGCACCGCTCAATAACAGCAGAACAAATATTCTTCTCAAATGCACATGGAACATTTCTCCGGGACGCCAAAGTTCGATGCCAAAAACAATTGCCAGTGGATTTTTAAATTGCACCGCACAATTGAATGACATCACTGGACAGAAAGAAGATAGGGGTCCATGACAGAAGGAAATTAGAAAATGTAGCAATATGCAGAAATTAATCTATTACTGTTAAATAGCCAGTGAACAAAACCAGAAATCACTGAAAAAATATAAAATACTTTAAGATGATTTAAAAAATGCATGGCAGACCAAAACTGATGAAGAATCACTACAACAGCAACCACAGGAAAAGGAATAGCTGTCGATATTTACTTTACAAAAGAATTATCACGAATCAGTGACTTGGTTTTATATTTTATGGAACTGACAAAAAGAATAACAAACTAAATCCAGAGATAACGGAAGGGAGAAAAGAGAGATCAAAGCAGAGATAACAAAATAGAGGCTAGAAAAGCATCCAGAAGTCAAAGCAGCCATTTGTCTTTTATATAATCAACAAGGCTGGTGGAACTTCAGCTTATGAAAAAGAGAAAAATGCGGAAACTGGACAGTGGGCATGGCTACTGACCTTCCAGAAGCTGCAAGCATTGTGGAGAGCACTGAGGGCAGCTGTCCACAGCGAAGTGATGGTCACGGTAACAAGGACGCAGTCACAGAAACCACTCATGCTGACTCAAGACACAGAATATCTCAAGAGGCCTGTAGCGGGAAAGAGAGTCTAACTGGCAAAGAGATCTCCAGGGGAAGTTTCTGGTATATTCATCTGATAAAGATGTTCCGGATGTGATCCCAAAAGATAGCAGGTACTGGTGAGGATGGGAATGGAGGGGAGCATTCGCGTACTGGTGAGGAGATTGCACATCCATGCGCTACTGCAGAAAACTATGTGGAGTCGCCCCAAAACAACAAAACTGGAGCTACCATGTGACCCAGGCACCCCCACACAGAGAGACAACTTGCAGTCTCGTTCATATGTGAAATGTAAGAAAACCAAACACATGGAGGCAGAGAGTAGAACGTCAGCTACCAAGAGCAGGGGATGGTACATGGGGAGAGGTTGCTCAAAGGCAATAAAATTTCAATTCTGCAGAAAGGACCACTTCAAGAGCTCCCAAATTACTACAGTTAGTGGCAACATACATGCAGGAAATTAACTCTAATGGTTCTCCTACGCCAGCGTGGATTCAGCTACAAATGAACAACAACAAAACAAAATTAGACCCCTATTAGCATCTGTTGTCCAGCTACTCTGTTCCCCAAAGCTAGATGACCAGAATTAAAACATTACCACCAACCAAGCTTGCCTGATGACCTGAAGACATGGCAAGGTCATGGACTTGATCAACTTTAAAACACACAGGGGAGAGAATGTAGAAATGAACTCATGGGAGGTTTGCACTAAGGACAAATGTAAGAGGCAGAGGGAAGGACGAGACCTAGGTCTCATGTGAGGTCGAACCCTCCCATCACGTAGTCAAAGAGGAAAGTGGGAAGGAGTCACGGTCCAGCTTAAAAATTGCTGTCTGTATTTGATGAGTTTGCCTGCCCTCCTGGGCTGATGCCTGACTTCACAAAATTGCAAAATAAATGACCTCCCTTTTACTACCGAGTCTCCATGCTCTAATTGTGAAGTATGTTTTCTAACATATAAAACACTTAAAAAAATCCTTGAGAGGGTTAAGTGTGTGAGGGTGGTAAACATGTCTATTAGCTTGATTGAGACATTCTATAACACGTACACATTTTAGAGCACTATATGCTATGCAGATATTTAATTTATTTTTACTTGAAATCTTGAATTTATATTTAATCTTTAATAATAAAATTTTAAAACTCTCCCAGTAAAATTAGTTCTGGGAACAAATGAATTCTACCAAATATTTAAAAGAGAAGAGATGCCAATCCAACTTAATTCTTTCTAACAGCCTGTATGAAAAGTCACTTAGGCCACCCTAATGGTGAAAGGCAGAGATATCCCCCAAAAATCAAGCATAAGATGAAGATCCCTGCTCTCAACACTATCATTCAGCGTTGTGCTGGAAGCCCTGGCCAGAATTATTAGGCAAAAAAAAAAAAAAGTTACAGGCATCCAAATTGGAAAGGAACAGACAAAATGACTTTTGTCTGTAGATGGTTTGTTTCTACACATGGAAACCATCAAAGCCTACATCCAAAAAGAATTGCCAAAGTTCATAAGTACAATCCAGTTACCAGGCTCTAGTCAGCTCATTAAAGAAGTTTCTACACAGCAGCAATAAAAAAAAATCAGAAAGAGAAATTAAGGAAACAATTCCAGGAAGGTGGGAATGATGGATGTCTCACCCCCAACTGAGGAGCTGTTGGCAGTGGATTCCTGCTGGCAGAGGGACAGTTATTTTGTTAATGATGTGAATTCTGGTGTACCAACCACCCTCCAGAGCTGGACACACACCCAGAGGTAGTGGCTGAATGACACAAACTGGACTCCAAGAGACAGAGATACACACACACACACACACACACACACACTGTGAATCAGCAAAACCACTGCTACAGATAGGTCAACCGTGAGCTACTCTGAGTGATGCTGGGGGGCGGGGGGGTGAAGAGGATCTGGGAAGAAGAATTGAGGGAGAGGTGAATACGATTAAAAACTGTTTAAAAAGAAAACAATTCTACCTATAGTAGCACCAGGCTGCTTATGAGTAAATTCCATCAATGATGTCAAAGCCTTGGACACTGAAAACCACAAATGTTGCTGACAGAAATAGAAGACCGCAATAAGCAGAAAGATGTCCCACATTCACGGAATGAGATTCAACTCCAGGAAGGGAACCCTAGCCAACCTGTTCCGCAGACTTGGTGTGACTTCTGGTGAAACTCCAAGAGCGTCCTTTTCAGAATGAAAACTTGATGTTGGAACTCCCATGGGATTGCTGGGACCTCAAGATCCAAGACAATGTTGTCAAAGGCAAACAAAGCCGAAGTGAGCACTTTCCAATTCCAGCACCTACGAAGATGTCATACTTTGGGGGACTGTGCACACTAGCCCAAGAACAAACACAAGATAAAGGAAGAGAACTGGCATTCAGAACCAAGGCAGGAGCCTTCAGCTTCAGTAGAGAAGGAGCAACCTCCTCAACAAACAGTGCTCAGACAGCTGGATAGCCGCAAACAAGAGACCACACTGGAGTGCTCCAGGTTCAAAACCTAATTCAAAATAGATCAAGAGCCTAAACGTCTGAGCTCTTGCTGATCCCACACAGGAGCTGAGTTAGTTTCCAGAGGATGCAAGGCGGTCCTCTGGCCTCCGTCAGCACCTGCATGCACACGGTGCACGTACATACACTCAGGCACACACATGCACACACAAAATAAATCTTTTTAAAAAGTTGCTGAATATTATGTAGGTTTCAGCTGGTAAGAAAAACAAAACACTGGGTGGGTGGTGGTGGCACACCTTTAATCCCAGCAGTCCAGAGGCAGAGGCAGGAGGATCTCTGTGTTCAAGGCCAGACTGGTCTACAAAGTGAGTTCCAGGACAGTCAAGGCTACATAGAAAAACACTGTCTTGGAAAAAGAAAGAAAGAAGAGGGAGAGGGAGGGAGGCAGGGAAGAAGGGAGGGAGGGAAGAAAAATAAACCAACCCCACAAGACTTCTACAAGTTAGAACTTCACCATCTTTGACAAATTTTGAAGTTATATTAAAATTTCCAGGAAAAGAAATAGCAGTTTGCGTCTTTAAATACAATTTCAAGCCTGCTAACTTCCGGCTACTTTGTAGCACACCCCTTTCAGTCTTCCCAGTCCTGGTGGCTCCCCAACCTGGAGAGCGCTGTTACAATGTCTTCATTAGGGATGGCAGGGAGCCACTGGAAGCATAATCATAAAACATAGTGTTCCAAAAAGAATTTCAGAGTTTTCCCTAAATATGTGAAAAGAGTCTTTGAAATCTTCTCATAATTACACACGACTTAACGTTCGCTTTCACCAATCTCATTTCACCAATCCACATTTGCCCCAAAACCTCTGAGTTTGCTATTCCCGGGGACACCATGTTGTGGAAAATGCCAGGAAGCTGAGAATCATCAGTACCTTAAAGTTACCTAAACATCTTAACTTTTATGCTCAATCTTGTCTTTCCCGAGTGAACCATTTTGCTCAAGTCCATCAAGGGCCCTGTTTCTTTTGAACTTTCCCTGGCCAGCAGTGTGGTGTAAGCATGGTCCTTTCAGGTTAGGGAGGGCCTGTCCTCAGGCTCGCCCCACAGAAGGCAACCACCATTTCGGAAGGCACACAGTTAATGCGTGACTGTCTAGAGAATCTCCAGAAATGTTTCTCGCGTCGAGGCTCTTCTAGCTGTGTTCTTGTTCTCGGGTCTGGGAAGACGGTGAGCCTCAGGCCATGGCGAGATAAACTGTGTTTGCTGCCTGGAGCTATGTGGCCCCGTGGAACTGGAGTCCTCTCTCACTGTGGACAATGCAAACACAATCGCTTTCGCTGCAGTTAAAATCAAATAGAGACAGAACAGACTTCCAAATTTAAAATCTAATTGCAGTGGAGCCTCTCTTTTCAACTCTCTCTACTCACAAAGAGAAATAAACCTGCTCTTTATTAACTTTCTTCTAACTATGATATAAATGGGGATTTCCAAAGTCACCAAAATTGGAGATATTAGCCACATCAGCCTGCATTGTGGTGAGAACACCCAGGTAGGAATTTCTCCTACTAAGACAGCAGAGGTTGGGGGTCTCTGCTGAGGCAGGAAAAGGAGAAAAGCAGGGTCAGATTTAAATACAGCTACAAGTTCCTATGAAGTGAATCTGTGTGAGGTTTAAAAGACTTCATTAGGCACGATCTCTTTACAAAAGGTTTTCCTTTTTTTTTTTTTAAAGTCCATAAGATAAGCAATAGCTCACAGAACAAAAGAAGGGACAAATAAGGACAGCTCAGTGCCAAGCCTTGGGCTATTTTACCTCAGAGAAGCAGAGAGGAAGAAGCCAGGATGTACTGGCTTGGTCGCTCAGTTTTCAGCATTTCCACCAAGGGGCTCCCACAAACCTCAGAAGCACACACCTACTTAGAGCTAGCCATATGCACTTGTTTTTAGAAGGCTCCTATGCCTCCATGTAGCATGTCTCTGCGCATGTTGTCATGGGATTTACAGGAACTCACAATGTTTTTCAAGGCTAAGTGGCCCTCCGGATCCGGCCCCGAGAGCTGTCATTGATCCCCACGCAGTGAAGCCATGTCTGGGGTTTTATTATAATAAAACAGCTCCTCTCTGGGTCATTCACTTAACGAGGGAAGAGAATGAGGACTAAGCCAACTCTCTGTCAGCTGAGCAGGGCAGAGGATGATGGGAAATGATTTACGTGAAGCTCAGAACCTTACTCTTCATAGGCTCCTAACTATGCCAGTCCCGGTTTCCCAAATGAACGGTTGAGAGACTACTGAATGGTAGAAGCAATTAAAAAAAAATCATTTTTAAATCCAAGCTCTTTTTTTTTTCACCTTCAACCATGTGTTTTTATAATAGCCATGCCCCCCCCCACACACACCTCAGACTCACTGAGCATGAAGCCCTGGACAGGAAAATAAAAGGAACACACGCAACACACACACATCCCACCCCTCTGCTCAGTGGGTAGGAACTGACATTCCAAACACCACGGTGTTCCATGCACGAAGTAAACCAGAGAGCAAACCCCTCATGTTGGTTGCCTTTCCAGCTTCCTGTAGGCCACAGTCAGCACCAAATTCCAATCCAAAGTGTATCTTATCCTGGAAAAAAATTCCATTAACCAGACATTCAGGAATGGAGGAGAGATGATCTTTGGGTTAAATAAAACATCAATTTTGTTGACAAAAATCCATCCACTAAAAATCTATTCTGTTTCCAGTTTGTGCTTGCCTAGGTGCCTCATGTGATTATAAATGTTCTACCATGCTTGCCAATGTATGACAAGATAGAAGCCGTCTTCACTTTCTTAACATAGAATGTTATAAAATTTGGACGATATTGATAGTGATTAAGATAAAATTAGTACTGTTAAGGTATGATAATCAGGAACTGAAAATTACACACATTCCCCTCCATCAGCCATCTTCCTTCCCTGCATGTGCTGGAGAAAGCCCACAAGCAAGGACTCCTGTGCACCTAAAGTTTTGTTGAGGTTCACAGACACCAAGAAAGTTTTCCATTTTAGACATGGGGGTCTAAATAGAGTTCCAATTGCAAGTGAAGATAACGTGGAAGCCATGACATGACTATGGGGAAAAGTTGTATCTGCACAAAGGACCTAGCCTCACTCCTCAGACCCATAACCACAAAGGAGTAGAGCCCGGTACATGCATGAATACACATACCATTTTGGGGTAGTAATGGCCACTGGTGAGCAGATAGGAGACATGGACATTGCGGTGAGTGATATGGGCAATCTATCCATTAAATCAATACACACATTCAGTTAAGACTGTCCCAGGGTCTCACTAGCAGGGGCCCAGAACAGGAAAGGTCACCGAGCACAACCTCCGGTGACTGATTTCTATCTGACTGACTTTGACTTCAAGGAGAATGTGGATCTGAGTCCAGCTTGCCTGGGGTTCTGGCAGGCATGTTCTCCACGGGGGAAGAATAACTACAGTAAACATTCCTCTCCAGGAGAACACTCAGGCTAATCATTGGAAGGAGATTCTCTCAGGAACCCACTGTTCCAGTCCAGCCTCACAGCCCTTGCCATGAGGGGAGAAGATCCAAGCAAGAGGGAGACAAGTTAAAAATCACTGAAACCGAAGCATGCAATCACTCTTTAGGCGTGCCGGTCAGTTTCTCCTTACCTGCCCACATTTTTAAATTTGCAAAAATAAAATATTTGCACAAATACAACCAAGCCAGAGGGACCTGGGGTCATTTGCTAACTGCACACAGTCTTCCAAGTGTCAGCTAAGCAAGCATGGCCGTTTCCATGTCTTTCTTGGGCACCCAGTGTATTCAAGATGCTGTCAGAGATCTTGTGGGAAAATACACAAGGTACATTTCGCTCCTTTGGGAATCTCACTGTTAAGTCAGAGAGATAAAAAATATCAAAGAGACCCAACAATATCGCCTAATGATATCATTAAAATGCCACACTGTGAAGTCAGAACTCCCAACTTTAAAGGTCATGTTAGTTATTTATTAGACTGTAGACACAGGGTAATTGTATCGTCAGTCCTGAGCCCATTTCCTCATCTATAAAATAGTGGCAACAACAAAAAAATACTATCAGTATTAAGAATTCTAAGAATGAAGTGACATTTTCTCCACTTTCTGGGTCAAGATAGTTGGGAAGCGGTAAAAATGCCCTAACAGTGTGGGAGGTTCACCTGAGAGCATGGTTGACCCAGCAAGACCTCTTGTGAGGCAAGGACAGCGGCGAATGTCTGCAGCCCAGACCCCGGGTTGGCAGCCGAACAGAGCGTGAGGAGCCGCTTGCCAGCTTATTCAGCCACTAGAGTGTTGTGGTGACGCCATGGTGAGAAACGAGGAAGAGGAGCATATGATGTGCAAGTCGGGTGGGCTCTATCCAGAAGCCACTAACATAAAGTTTAAAACAGAATGTGCCCTTCTTGAATTTTGCATACAAATGGATGGAAATAGAAAACACTATCCTGAGTGAGGTAAGCCAGACCCAAAAAGAGGAACATAGGATGTACTCACTCATATTTGGTTTCTAGCCATAAATAAAGGACATTGAGCCTATAATTCACGATCCTAGAGAA
>NC_022017.1:8126468-8136259 GCF_000317375.1 Microtus ochrogaster
ATGCTCACCTTACTAAACCTGGATGGAGGTGGGTGGTCCTTGGACTTCCCACAGGGCAGGGAACCCTGATTGCTCTTTGGGCTGACGAGGGAGGGTGACTTGATCGGGGGAGGGGGAGAGAAATGGGAGGTGGTGGCGGGGAGGAGGCAGAAATCTTTAATAAATTAAAAAAAAATGTGCCAAGGCATTCCCATTTCCAAGAGACTACAAAATGCATTGTCACTGGTCCCATTGTGGAAAAAAAAATGAGGATGGTTCATTCAGCGTTAGCAGCCACTAATAGCAGGAGCCATCTGTGGACAGTGGGATCATCTACCTGTGCGTGAAATGGCGCACATTCCCAAACACCTCCCAGAGGTTCAGCGCCATGCTGCCTGGGGAGCCTGTGACGATTGCCGTTTGTGAGATGATGTCTTGGTTTTATGAACACAGCCTGCTTTCTTTGGAGGGCATCGTCCCGTGGGAAGGAACTGAAGAAAAGACGCTCTCTCCCATGGCCCTCTCCACACTCATCTATCTACACATTCCTTCGGTCTTCTCCACGGCCTTCTCTGCCTTCACGCAGTTTCGCGGTTTCTTCCAGAAATGGGTGGTAACCCTCAGTTTAACGATGCGGCTCACTGTGTGCTAGGGAAAGTTAGACTTGTAAGATGAAGTTTTAGGATTAACCTGCACATAGAGATACTTTAGCATGAAAGCAGAGAGTACCAGAACCCATGGGGTACAAGTAAAATAGTCTAAGGGGGAAGAGTTCAGCCACAGCGTTAAAGAATTGAGAGATTCCAAACAAATACATTAATGATGCACCTTGGGGGTTTAGAAAACAAGCTAAACTCACAATCGGTAAACAGAAAGGAATAAGAACAGGAAGAAATTCATAAAGTGGAAATGAGGAAAGCAATTCAGAGAGTAAAGAGTCAATGAAATAGAGTTGAATCTTTGCAAATATATAAAAAAAAATGCACACGCGCGCACACACGCACGCACGCATGCACTTAACTAAACAAGCCAAAATAAAGGAAAGACTCGAATTAATAAAATTAGAGGTGGAAAGAGAGCTATTTCAATTTCAATTGATAACACTAAAATTCAGAAAATCACCATAAAAACAGCAAATCCATTGCATTGGAAAATCTAGAAGAAAAGGCTAAATCTCTAGATGAATGTGGTCTGTCAAAATCAAGCTGAGATGAGGTAACTATTTAGGCAGATCCGTACAAATAGTGAGATTGATTTGGTAATAAAAATATTCTCCAGACCAAGAAATGTTCAGTCCCAAATGGATTCACTGGTGAGTTCTACAAGACTTCCAAAAAAGAACTAATACCCATGCGTCCCAGACTAGCTCACTAAGAAGGAAAAAACAGGATAGTACTCAATTCTTTCACAAAAGCAGCATTGTGCTTATGTCAAAACCAATAAAGATACAAGAAAATAATAAACCAGTGTCTCTTAATGAATGTAGATGAGAAAATTCCCAACAAAATATTGATGAACCACATTTAAGAAGATATCAAAATGAACTTTCTATATCTATAGCTAGCAGTATATTTAATGGGGTGAAATCCAGTGTTTTCCCCTAAGCCTGGTAATCAGGCAAGGGTGTCTATTTTCTCCACTGTCATTCAGTATAGTCCTTAAAGTCTTAGCTAGAGCAGTAAGACTAGAGAAACAAATAAAGAGGTACAAATAGGAAAGGAAGCTATCAAAGTATCCTTATTTGCATTCTATATGATTGCATACATAAAGACCCTAAAGTCTCCATAAAAACTCTGTTAGTGTCAATTGTCTATTAAATAATCATTTTATAAGCAACAGTTTAAAGATCACTTTAGCACATTTAATTTTCTATTATCTGAGTAGAAATGTGCAGAACTATGTGTGTGAACTTTATGCATTATACAAAAGTTTACAGAGCTAAAGGTGTGTAAGTTTGCATGCTACATGGCCGATACATGCTCTCTTCCATAAAAATGTCATAATGATCAATAAAATCCTGACATTCCCGCTCTTTTTAATTCACAGCCTTCATATGAGAATTCCACCAGCTGGATAGTCCTGCTGAATGAAGTCCTGGTCTACCTCTGTCTGCCTTGAAGAAATGAACGTTTTCTTACTATGTGAGATGTGCTTCAACTTCAGCAGATGGGTGTGTGTGTGTGTGTGTGGTCTGCAGTACTCAGATTGCAAGAGGTCTAACCGTGTTGTAGCCCCGCTGATCTACTTTATGCTTCAGGGGTGGGTGGGTTAGTAAATAAGAGATTTCTGTGTAATGATGCAAACTGGCACTGACTCCTTCTATGCTAAATGCATTTATGGTTCTGTTGTAGTATATAAGCCTTCTACAGAGAGGACTTTAGCAAGTTAGTGTCCTCCAAACTAAAGCTGTTAATCGAACCGAGACGGTATAAAAATGAAAGGGACCCGCCTCTGAAGTCGGCTGAAGCCTCTCACCAACTCAAAACCAAGTACTTCTAGTGCAATTAGAATCTGCTCTGAAAGTTACAAACATGGGGATATTTGCTTATTCATATAATATTTTCATCAATTCTTTTGAGAATTTCATACGATGTATTTTCATCTTATCCCTCGGCCCTATAACTCTTCCCAGAGCCACCCCTGCCTCCCCACCCACTCTCTCGCTTTTAAAATGAACAGTTGAGACCAGTTTGTGCCTCTTGTATTCACACCCTTGGGTGTGGAGTTGTCTACTAGGTTGGGATTGACTTTTGGTGATTCACATCTTTAACCAAAACTCCCTTTCGTCCAGAAGCTATTAATATCAATAGCTCCTCCACTGGGAGAGAAGGCTCTTGAGCCACCCTCCCCCATGCTTGAATACGGACTGGCCTGATCTTGTGCAAGTCTTGTGTGGGCAACCACACTGCTGTTAATCCATGGGAGCAGAAGTCCAGTTATGTCTAGGAGTCATTATTTCACTGGGGTCCCTGGGCCTTGAGTGTGAGGGTGACTATGGAAGTCCCGTTTGCGCTGAACACTCTCCTGACACTTAGGCTCTGTACTCTGAAAGTTTTGAGTTTCTACATTAACCACCATTCAAGACATAGAGGCGTATGATAAAGTCTGAATTTAGAAGGTAAGTCTTATACTATGTCCACTTAGAAGCACAATAGTGAACTCCCCAGCCATGTGTTCTTGGCCAAATTTACAGTACTGAGCATGAGTTTCCTTTTGTGGATTAGACCTTAAATCCAATCAGAAAGCAGTTGGTTACATGTAATATCTATGCCACTGTTGCACCCATGGGCATATTTCTCCACACCAGTCAGACTGTATCACAGCATCCAAGCTGGGTTAGACTGTTGATGGTACTGATTACGTCAACAGTGTTAAAGTGACAATATCTCAGGACCTCAGGGACAGCGTCACTGATCTCCTAAATGATTTGGAAAATCTCACAATTAAGAATAATTTTGTTTACAAAAAAAATGATAAATTCCTGCTTGACCTAGAGTTCTAGTATATCAACTATAATTTCATCAGATACACTTCAGGACCCACCCTGTAACCACATAGAAATTCTTTAGCATTTCTTTGAAGACATTAACTTAAAAATTTAGGTATAAATATTGCTCTTAACTTTCCTTACTTTCTTTCCAAGTGCCTCTTTCTCTTTCTGGTGTCTAAAATGTATATGAAAATCTCTTAAACTCCATCTGTACTTTATAGTAAAAAAATACTCAATATATTTAGTTATAATTATATACTAGGTGATATATGAAAGATCATATATATATACATGAAAACACATATAAAATCAGTGAAGGAGAATAAGCTTGGCTTGTTGCTAGATGATAGATAGATAGATAGATAGATAGATAGATAGATAGATAGATAGATAGATAGATAGTTGATTATCCAATCAGCTTTTTCACATCCTATAAACCCTAAAAAAAACCAGAATTCTTGCCCAATAAGCCATCGGGTCCGTCCATGTGGTAACCATCTTCCTTTCCCAGCTCTCTGCCTGAAACAGAAAGTTCTTTCTAACTGCGCCTTCTGATAGGTGTTTCCTTATGCTTTCTTTGATCACAACATTCTTTGGAGTAAAGATTCAATGGCCAGGTCCACACTGATGCAAAAGTAAACATAAATGTCTCTTAAGTAACTTATAAAATATTGTTCTAAAATCCAAGCAAATTGGTGTGCTAAAAGGGAGTGCAGAATTTCCTAAAATTAAGCATTCCCCAAATTCTTCAATGGTACCAAACCGAACTATTCTTTGCATTTTCTACAGGCTGAACTAGCACAGCCTACCACGGGTTAAAACGATCACTCACTTAAAAAATATTTACTGAACAGTTATCCCAGGTACTGTTATACAACAGGGAACAGAACCCACAAAAATTCTTACATTTATGAAATTAGTATTGATAATGTGATATCAGTAGGTCACCTGTGTGCTTAGACAGCCATCACATCACCATGGGGAACTAGGAACGTGTGCACACTGCTCAGACACGGAGGGGGAGGGAGGGAGCCTTCCGTATAGGAAGCGGTCCATGGCTACACGGTAGACAGTCGAACGTTCATATGATGAGTTCAAAACCCAGAAAATGCTTTCTTCGTGCAGCTGTGCTTGATAAGTCAACTTTTATGTGATAAGAAAAAATACAATAATCTTGTAGAAATTGAGAAGAACCCAGAAAAATGGTAGATGCTGTACAATAACAGATGGCTGCTTTTAAAATTACTTATTTGCCTGCTTAAAGAATACGCTGTCATTTGCTAACATTTGGAGTAAAATAGCTCTTTGTGACTCCTGAAATGTTACTGTAACCCTGTTATTTAAGCTCTCTTTGGCAGCTACAGGTTAATATTGGCCAAAGCATTAAAATTACACAAAATTGTATTTCACACAGCCAAGTAGTAAAGTGACTTCCAAATATACCGGAGTGATGACCAGTCTCAGACCACAGCCGATCTAGAGCCTGCCTGACACAAAGCTTCCTTGATTTTGTTTCCAGTCTCACTGTTTCCCAACGCTGCTTTTAAACGACTTTCTTCATGGAGCTAAAAGAGCAATAAAGATGGCGTCTTTGTGGTGGGAGGGAAGAGCGTAGATTTTCTTCTGATAAACTTAGAACATCACTTCTGAAGTTTTTTTTCTATTTGTTGTTTTGTTTTTTAATTAGGAGGTAAAGATAAGAACTCTAATGACACAGGCCAGTGACAGAGCTCACTATTGTGTTTTTCCATCTTTCTTAAGACCACGCCTGAACAAAGGTAATGTAATCTGTGAGCAACAAGTTCTGGATTCTACAATGTGCCGAGCGCCTGTGGAGATTTTCTGCTTTTCTCATATCATGATAAATGTGTTATTTTCCGAGAAACTAAAAAGTTACATAATGCACTAACTACCTAGGAGATGATGGTAGAGACAACAAGATAAGTCAGAGAGCGATTGCTTGCTCCCCACTGAACAGGGAACAGTATATCCCAGTGTGGGCACACACCGGTTCACCAGGCACGCCCTTCCCATCCCTGCCCACACAGTCCATCAGCACAAATGGCTGTCCTGAAGTTTGCAGTCAAAGAACAATAGCTAGACTCTGCAAGCGCTGAGGTCCTGGTCAAGATGATCTCACTCTGCAGATAGCTCTTCCTGAGATTTTTCTCCACAGGGTAAAAAAAAGAGCCATCAGAGGCCAGCAGTGAAACAGCTAAACTTAAAGTCCTAGTGATAAATGCTGTCTGTAAAAGCTCAGCCTGCAAGCTAACAAGAAGGGAACTAGCATATCTTTCAGAAGAAAGTTCTAGTAACCCAAAGAATCTAGCCTTTGGGGGAGTAGACGATTGATCTTTAGAAAGTACACAAGCACACGCATGTGCACAAACACACACACACACACACACACACACACAGAGAGAGAGAGAGAGAGAGAGAGAGAGAGAGAGAGAGAGAGAGAGTTTGACCACAGTTCATCATAGACTCAGTTAGAGCAGTCAAATAGTCAGTGATCAAAGCCCCTGCCACAGAGGTGTCTTCTCACTGAAGAGTGATCCAAGGAGCTGGAAGGAGTCACCGTCCTGTCATGAACTGGAGCAGGTAGGGCCGCTGCACAGAGCTATGTGAAATCTCTGTGTGGCCGCAGATGGAGGATCCTTCTAAAGTTACAAGTGCATCATGACAGTGATATTCTAAAAGCAATGTTACCCTGAAACTCTAAACTGACAAAGTCATTGAAATGCTAGGAACTTGAGGGGGAAGGAGAGGACCGGGGGCGCATCCACGGGGCAAGTGAGTCTTGCTGTGTCCCTCACTCAGCATGATCCTGCTTTGGATGACCAGTGACCCTGGATGCTGTCCAGAGAAGCGATCTCTCCACTTCAGTTGGGGCAAGCACTCTTGTAAAGAGAGAATTCTCTAAGAACCAACCCTGAAGTCAGCTTGGGATTCCTTAGTCATGCAAACCATTTACAGCAGTTATCTGCTGAACCTAAAACATACTCCCGACAGCTAGTAATTCTCAAAATGATGTCACCAAATCCTCAGACAGGAACAAACCTCTGGCAGAGCCTCCTGACTTCATCGGGCAGAATAAGAGGCACTTGGAATGTCAACAGCTGTGACCAAAAATAAGAAACTATTTCGTCTAAAATTAGTGGGCTTCTGCAAGAGGCTCTTTGTTCTGCTGAAAGGCAGGGGTCCCGGCTGTTCTACCCTTCCACAGTTAGGACACCGACTTTGTCCCTGCAGGGAGTCTGGTATGACTGATGGACTCGGAGTTCTGCTTGGGTATATATAAACATCACAACTGACATGGAGTTTCAGATGTCACGATTTGAACAGACTAATGTATGAGTGATGGCCCCCTTTCCCTGGTGAGCTAAATAATAAACACAGAGGTGTAGACACCAGCATTGAAAACGTTGAGTGGTTAAAGAGCAATTGTTCACTTCCTGCTGAATGGAGAACAGTGTGTGTGTGTGTGTGTGTGTGTGTGTGTGTGTGTATGTGTAACCAGGTGGTGGTGGCACAGGCCTTTAACCCTAGCACTTTCAAGGCAAAGGCAGGCAGATCTCTACAAGTTCGAGGCCAGTCTGGTGTACAGAGGGAGTTCCAGGACAGCCTCCAAAAGCTACACAGAGAAACCCTGTCTCAAAAACCAAAAACAAACATATATATGTGTGTGTGTGTGTGTGTGTGTGTGTGTGTGTGTGTGTGTGTATAGGTATATAATATATACACATATATATATGCATAATGAGGCTAAAAATAGGTTCCACAAATACATGTTACTTCTTAGGTGAAATAATCAAGAGACATAGACCTAGAGTGCCTAACCTTCTTATGTGTACAAAGCAAATCACAGTGGCAGGTGACTCTATGAAACCATTCACAGCCTTCAGTATGCTTCTTAGCTGGGGTAACTACACCCCAGGACACTGAGCAAAGTCTGGAGACATTCTGGGTTTTCCTAATGGGAGGAGGTGAAACTTCTACCCACAGAGCACAGGATGAACCCACAACAAAGAATTGCCTGTCCTGGGAACTGCGCCAGAGCAAAGTTGTCTCTTTTTTTTTTCTTTTTTTTTTTTTTGTTTGGTTTTTGGTGTTTCAAGACAAGGTTTCTCTGTGTAGCCCTAGCTGTCCTGAAACTCACTCTGTAGGTCAGGCTGGCCTCGAACTCACAGAGATCCGCCAGCCTCTGCATCCGGGGTGCTGGGATTAAAGGTGTATGCCATCACCGCCAAGCCAGAACAAAGTTTAATGTGAGTCACATCCTTCATTCCAAAATGTTTAGCAGCCCTGGAGTCATAAAGGAAAAGGAACTAGAAGGCAATTAATCACAAGTGTTTTGTTTAGCCTAACATAGGCAAAGCATTAGGTTTCAACGCTGCCTCGATAGTTTCAAATCATTGGTACATTTCATACATTTTGTTTGCCCGATGTGGGCCTGGTATACACGGTGCAAATCATTCTGGATCTGCTGCATTTCAGACACCAAACAGTCACCCTTAGGTGGTAGCTACCATCCTGGAAAGTGGCATCCTATAATAGTGCAATACTTACTTCATTTTGTTGATGAAGTGTTCTCTCTAAATGTATAAGACATGAGAGGATGGATTGCCCCAGGCTGTAAATGGGTCTTTCTGTTCTAAAGCAATGCCACAGCAGGCACACAGCTGATGAAGCCTTAAGTATAGCTCAGAAGGAAGACGTGGGCAGGTAGAGCTGTCTACCACAGGCCGATGGCAAACGCTGGTCTCCTTAGCTGGCTGGTGAAGGGGTGTGAACGAAGAGTAGCTTGGACAGTGAAGACCTCGGAACACGGAGGGTCACTGGCCGTCACACCTCAGCTCTTTGGAGTGCATTATGACTGGTGACCTAACAGAAACGCTACAAATTCGGAGGTCCCTTCCCTTCCTCCCAAACTGCAGAACAAGTTTTGAGCTTGGAGTACGTTTTGCTGAGTGCCAGGTCAGTCTCCCAGCTGTGTCTGTTCTGCCTGCCCTGTACATAGACCGTTATATTTTGCAATAAAGGAGGATTAAAAACAGCTCTTGTGAGTTGCTTACAATCTTCTTGGGAATAAAGAAATGATAACATATGAAAGTGGTTTTAGGACATTTTCAAAGTGACATTTTACTGTTTCTATAAACATGACTCCATCCTCCGGGGCATTTTTAAGGAATATGGTTCACTTTGTTGATGGAGAAATAGCTGAATATCATGGAAATGTATTAAAGTTTACTGGCCCCATGTCAGCCAGCTAAGCCAGTTTCGAACAGTTGAGTGTGGTTTTATTTGGCACACACAGGGGGCAGTTAGTTAAATGGTTTACTCTTTCAAAATAATTCCTCATGGGTTATCTTTGCAGAAGAGGAGAAATTTCATGGCTAGATTTCATGAAAATATCTATGCCACCACAAATATGTCACAAAATAGAAAATCCGCATTCTTTCTCACCTCTCCTCTCAAATTACACAGATGAGCACACAGCGGTGGCTCTTCTATGGGGCAAAGGGTGGGGGAGCACACACTGCCGTGAGGGCTGGAAGACTCAAACCACAGACTAAAGTCTGTGTCTCCTTTGTCATCAGCGTAATGCCAAATATAACCCGGAAAGGGGAAAACAGCACACATTTGTGTGTATTTATCTGGTATTTTTGTAAACAGGACGAGAGTCTGAGAGCTTTCAACCAAGCACAGAAATAGTTGTGAATGTGGACACAGCACACACACATTGATTTAGTCTGCGGACATGTTACCTCAAGCGTGCAGTCAGGCAAAGATCGCTGGAAGTGTCCGCTCCGAGCCAGAGGTGGCCAGGCCTAGTGTTGCTGGATCCCATTTTAGCTCAGCGTTTTTCACAAGCTGGTTTCTCAAAGAAAATCGTTTGCTGTAAAGAATGAAACAAAAAGTTCTCTCTCTGTAAGACATGAGGGAAAAGATTGGCCCAACCTTTACCAAGGTCTTTTTGTTTTGAAAAAAACATCATGGAAGGAACACATCTGATGACGCCTTCAAATGCAGCACATGAAAAACATATAAGTGTGCAGAGCTGAGTGGCCCATACTGATGACACTCCGGAGGGTCAACAGTGAAAAACTAGTGTCCTGACTGAAAAGTAGGCAGAAGACTTGAAAACATTTCTTCAAACAAGATTCGCAGCTGCCTGATGAACACGAGGAAATAGGCTCAGCGTCGCTTACCATTAGGGGAGACTGCATCGCCAGGCTCTGCATCGCTAACCACTAGGGGAGATTGCATCGCCAGGCTCTGCATCGCTAACCACTAGGGGAGACTACATCGCCAGGCTCTG
>NC_022017.1:8136389-8136652 GCF_000317375.1 Microtus ochrogaster
CTACATCGCCAGGCTCTGCATCGCTAACCATTAGGGGAGACCACATCGCCAGGCTCTGCATCGCTAACCACTAGGGGAGACCACATCACCAGGCTCTG
The DNA here is from genome assembly GCF_000317375.1 of Microtus ochrogaster. Classification (NCBI taxonomy): domain Eukaryota; kingdom Metazoa; phylum Chordata; class Mammalia; order Rodentia; family Cricetidae; genus Microtus; species Microtus ochrogaster. The sequence continues at coordinate 8,136,488 of NC_022017.1, forward strand.
CATTGCTAACCATTAGGAGAGACTACATCGCCAGGCTCTGCATCGCTAACCATCAGGGAGACTGCATCGCCAGGCTCTGCATCGCTAACCATTAGGGAGACTGCATCGCCAGGCTCTGCATCGCTAACCATTAGGGAGACTGCATCGCCAGGTTCTGCATCGCTA
>NC_022017.1:8136752-8159047 GCF_000317375.1 Microtus ochrogaster
CTCTGCATCGCTAACCATTAGGGAGACTGCATCGCCAGGTTCTGCATCGCTAACCATTAGGGAGACTGCATCGCCAGGCTCTGCATCGCTAACCACTAGGGGAGACCACAGCACCTGGAGATGGATGTACTAGCTCACAACTGGGTCTCCATACTCACTGCCGCTGGGCCATAACATTTAAAATGGTTCCAGTGGGAAGCTTTATGTTCCCATAATTGCATCCCACCGACAGCAAAAGAAAACTTCTGTAGACTTTCAAATGAGCTCTGTGTACTGGCTAGTCTGGTCACCTTGACACACAAACCAGAATTATCTGAAAGGAGGGAACTTGCTGGATCTCTCTTTTATTCAGTAAGAACATGAATATTATATGACATGAATGTTGGAATGCTTCTAGTTGGGGCCAGTAAGATGGCTCAACAGGTAAAGGCGCTTGCCAACAAGCCTGATGACCTGATTTCTAGTCACAAGACCCATACGATAGAAGAGGCCTGGCCTCCACAAACTGTCCTCACAGTGTCTATGCATACAGAGTAAACAAGCAGTAAGAAAAAATTTTAACAACAAAAAGAAGATTGAATTGGAAAGCTTGATTCTTTAATTCAGTTATAGTCCAAATTCTAATCGAATTTTCTAGGTAATTTAATGAGCTGTTTCTAATATTTTTGAAAGCATAAAATGGGTACATTTTGAACAAATTGTAGAGAAATGTCTTGCTCCTCTCAGTTTTTTCTATTTCACTCCAAATTAGAATATAACATCTGACATGGACCCCAAAATCGACAGATTGAAATAGAGACACAGCTAGGTAGACAAGCAGATCCTTTACAGCAGCGTTTGTCTTGTCTCGTCTCCAGCCAGATCTTCTTTATTTCCTTTCAGGTACAGCGTAGTTATTTCCTAGGTGCCTGGAAATCTTCAAAGAAGCTGAGCACCTTGGCACACACCTGTAATTCTAGCATTTTAGAGGTTGAGGCAGGAGAATCATGGGTTATAGGGCAGCTTGTGCTACATAGTAAGACCCTATCTCAAAAACAAAAATAGAAGTTTTGTCACTTTGGTCACTCAGTGTTGTTTTTTATGTGTGAGCTCCCTATTGGCCCAAACTATGAAAGGTACACCACATACATTCTATTTCATTCATGTTTTGTTTTACTCATTTTTAAAAATTAAGTAAGCCTTTATGTGAAAACACATGCTTTGAAGTGGTAATGGATTTGCATGCCTGGCTCCCTTTGGGCTGCATAGATTCAGGGTCAGGGTCAGATTCATCCCGCAAAGCCTGGTTCAGCTCAGTCAGTCTGTGTTTCTTGAATAAATGATTTGTAAGCCGTTAAACAACTGCACCACAGAGAGAAGGTTCCAGAAGGGCAGGATCCAGGACCACGCTATAGGCTTCCCTTTGCCCTGCTTTCTACACCGTTTTCCCCCAGTGATTCAGTGAATCTGCTTACATCACACTTGCTATTTTGTGGATGGCGACAGTCTGGGAGGAGTAAATAGATAGGCTTGCAGGCACGCGAATGAATGCTCCCACAGCCTGACAGCTGAAGAAGAAGGAAAAAATAGGCTGACTTTAGGAAGGTGACTTTTCATACAGGCGACCATGAAAAGCATGAACTCACCCCCTCTCCTACCCCCTCCTCCTCTCCCCAATATATGGCCCCACTGAATAAGGCTTGGCAAACCAGGACAGAGGCAGACCTTTGAAAACAGATTTTAGAAATGGCTCAGGGTGGCCACCTCCAAACTCTAATGTGGGGAGACTTTTTATATGAGGAGTGTCACCCATATACCCTGAAAATTACAAAGATATACTATTCCAAATTTAATAACAATCTTCAGGGTTCTGAGGGCTATGCTTTGCTTGGATTAAAACTGCCTAATATGTGACTGCCATTTTTAATTTCCATGGAATTGGCCGGGCTGTGTCATCTTCTCCTTAAGCAAAAATATAATCATGCCATTGAACAGTGAGTTCTATGAATTATGAGAAAATGAGATTTATAGAAGCATGTAAGAACTCGAGCAGAGGGAGCAGCATCCAGGAACTTGGCAGCCAACCTTCCCCTTAACTCAGAGACTGGCGTAGCTGTGGTTAGCCGGAGATAAGCAGTTGGAGCACTTGTTCTGTGTGCACACTCAAAAGTGTCTTCTAGAGGCTCTCAAGATAGCAAGACATACCAAACGGGAATTCTTCCAACAAGCGAGTTCTCCGGGAGCACCTCTTCTAACACCTGTGTCAGCACAGGGCGTGCTGGGTGGAAACAGGGCAGACGGCTTCCCAGGGAAAGGCCCCAGACAGACACCTTCCGCGATGTCTGCCTCCTTGTCTTCTGTCTCCGTTTCTCTCTTCCTTTATGTGCCTGCTTCGCTCTATCAACACCAGGACACCTACAGAATTATGTCAACAAATTAGACCTCAGACTAATTAAAAAAACAAGTTCAAGCAGTCGGTCCTTGGTATGGTTTCTACAATATATCATGGCCATTATTCATAGGTGATGACAAGCGCCAAAATGTGGCCTCTTTAAACACGTAGGTACCAGTATTCAAAGGTTTGTACACTTTATTTCCTGTAAAGATTTCCACACACCAACAAATTCCCTTCTGTTCTGTGGGGGATACTAGAGAGGGACAACCCTTAATTAGGTTTCAGTAAATTAAATGCAAATGCCCAAATTGGTTTCAAAACAATTGTCTTAGATTTCGGGGATCGGTTTGGTGTACTAGACACATAAGTGACTAACTTCAACTTGATTTTTAAAAACCAAAGTAAAGGCTGACTGACTGGTATGTTTATATCATACATATGATAACACACATAACAGGATTGCGTGCCACAAGGAATTAACATCATTAGGACAGAAAGCACAGCACTGGGGAACAAAATTTTCCACCCTACTTTCTCCCTTAAAAAAGCACGTGTCCGAGCAGCTTAACTTGGGTGCAGCACCGGCTGCTGTCTGCTTCCTCCTTGATTCAGCCATCTCTCCATGGATGCTTGCCATTTGGGGTAAGCTAGACCAGGAGAGCTGGCAGAGGAGGAGGTGGTGCGTTCCACGGGCATCTTCAGCGCTGCAAGTGTCCCCTCCCTAGTCATGATCTTGAGCTTCTCCTGTTTGTGCCAACCGTGTTCCAGCCTGGGAAGCCTTTCCCATAACTTTCAAATAGAAAACAAAAGGAAGTCCTCAGAGAACGCGTACTGATGGCTGGCTTTACCAAAGGTTAAGAATGTGTGCCCCATCAGAAACACCTTTGCTAAATATTAGAGATGCTTGTTCTTGAGAGTCCTTCAGTCACTTGATGCCTAGGAACCTCACTCGCTGCCCTTACCCTGTGGAGCCCAGTATGAGTATGGCCTTCTCCCAGATCTTGGTCGCCTGTCCACTTCTGTGACTATTGTTCTTCCTTTGCCCTTCCTCTCCTGTCTTCCCGTCTCGGATTCAGCTCCCAGCAAGTCCAGCCTCCAATGAGTCCTCGGACTGCCTAGTGCAGTCAGGTCAGCACGGTACTCAGAAGAACAATGCACATCTTCCATCAACAAGGCTCGCCTCTCTTGGGAGCCCATAGTAGTTGGTTTGGGTCATGCCCCTCTTTTAAATTGGAGCCATGTTTGTCAATGTAGTTTGGTGCAGGATTTGCAAATACAGGGAAATGATTCCCTGATACCTCTGCATGGTCATTACTTGTTTGCAATGTTAAATTCAAATGTCCCAATACTCAAGGCAACTTAATAAGTCAAGAAACTCTTTCTGAGGCTGTGTTCATTCAATACTGAAAAGACCACTGTAAAACAGCCATGGGATCCCAACTGCTAGTAAGTCATTTTTGACCTGTGTTCCTGCGTGTCAAGTCAAGTTGGCACCACTATCTGGAGCTATCTGAAATGCTATGGAGCACGTCAGCAAGTCAGCAGTCAACCTAACCTGAGAGAGTTGTGGAGAAAAACAGCCACTTTGCGCCAGCTTCCAAGTGGGTAGTGAGCAAATAAACGTGGTCCTAACTGTTCTCTTCCAGCTTGCTGGCTTTGTACAGAGGCTGGGGTATTGACTTGTTTTTAGATTTTGTGTTGGCAAGCTAATTTCATTCTTTGTAGCCACGTAGTAAATTCTGCCTCTAGGGAAGAGGAGAAGCTCTTCATTTTGAACATTGCTTATTTTACAGATACTGGTATCTGGATCCCAAATATGAAGAGAACTTACATGTTTTTGAGATGCATTTGTTAGTCTGTTAGTGGGTTTGGGGAAAGATTACTTTTAAAAAAGGGAAGAAGTATTTTTGCTAAAGAGGAAAATTGTTTCCAGGTTGACTTCTTTTCCCCACATTTCTGTGCTTCTGACAAACGCGAGGGAGAGGCAGGCAGGGTAAACCCAGGCTTCCGGCCAAGGGTGTCTCTTCCTCGCCATGCTGCTCAGTCCTGGATTAGAGATGCCCTGGGGTCCACGATGATTGTGGGGATCCAGTCCATCAGCCTCTGAATCATCAATCTATGTCCATCATCTGTAATTAGAGCATAATGGAAGACATGAGCTTAGAAGAGGAGAAGCTATGACCTGCCCATAAAGAGAGACACATTGTAGTGAGCGTAAGATGGACGGGAGTTACGTCAAGCACAGGAACTGTGGCGTTTCAGGTAGAAAACAGATGCTAAAATTTTATTATTTGAACTATTGGGTTTATGCCTACTAAATTAACTATCCTAAATTATGTGTTTTTATTTCTAGGAAATTGGGTTTTTGAATAGAAAATATTGTTTATACATCTTAATATTAATTAAAATGTTTTTTCTTAGTTACTTTAATTCAGAATTGTGTCTGTTTTAAATTTCCTTTAATAGTTGATATACTTCTATTTAATTAAATCAAATATGTTATTAGTAGAATATAAATACAAGCACTTTTTTAAAAGCAAGCAATATGCCAGTCTGATGCTTAGCTAAATCTGAACCTCAAATGCTTTGTAAACCAACTGGCCTACAGTTACTGTGCAGTATTTTTCCATCACAGACAAAAGATAGTTTGGGACTATCTTATAAATTCAGACTCCAGGGAATTCCGATGAGATAATGTCACTGACCTCGAGTACAAATAGTAGCCAGTGGATTTTATAGCATGATAATGTGGAAGTTACAAAGGGCTCCTTCTCAGACTCCACCAGGAAACCTAAGCAACAAAAGGATGAGGGGGAGTGTGGACCGAGGAAGCAGGACTCTAAAGCTTGCCCAGCATGGCAGCACCTCCCAGGAATTAATGTCCCCTGTGCCATTTAAGTGACCAAACACAAAGTCACTTTGCAGCTCACTATTCTTGCTAATTTAACATGATTGTTGTTGTTTGTTTGTTTGTTCTAGGGGAGGATTCCTTTTGTTTTGTTTTGTTTTGTTTTACAATTGTATTATGTAAGTCAACTGAATTTTTCAAAAGCATGAAGCTTCATTTAAAAATCAGAGTTCAACTGGCTACCACGTACACTGGGCTATGGACAAATGTTGGCTCTCCAAAAGAGGCTAGGCCGTGGGAGAAAAAGATTGCTTAATCCACCTACAGCGATCCGAAATCTCCCTGATACCGGGCAGAGATGCAGTTTCAGTTAGAGAGAGCGAAAGGAAATCCGCTGCAGTTTGTGAACTGACCCGAGGCATCTAATTTCTGTTGTTCATTTGTTAAAACATGCAGGCAGAGAGCTATTGGAGGCCATATGCCATCCGTTATGAAAAGCACATTCCTTTAGTCTTTGTAACAAAAACCATATGGATTTCTGCAAGCTAATTATATCATAAATGTGCTGTAATGGTTGTGGGGCGGCAAGGTCTACAGTAACTTGGAGAAATGTCGAGACTTCTTTTTAACTCAGACTTGCCTGTTGTACCTCAGTTTCCCAGCGTCTAAAGTGAAGATAACAGCATGACTCCTCCGTGTCAACAAAATGCCTCCCTACTTTGAGGTAAAGCAGCATTACAAGCTATAATTCAGGTCAATATAAAAATACTGAAAGAGTGAATGCTTTTTTTTAATATTAACCGAGTAGTTAACCAAAGCCATCTCTCTCCCCCATAGCTCTGTTCTGCTTCTGCTGGAGTCAACTTTCTAGAACACCAATCAGATTGCTTAACTGTTGCCAAATGGTTTTTACAAAAGAGCACTTCCCAGCCTTCTCCAGCCTCCTTTCTAGCCTTGACACATAGATAGATGCACACACCAGGCCCCTGGGTGTTCTCCAAAATGGCGTGCTCCTGCCTGTATGTCCTGGACCATCCCCCTCTTCCCTGGCAGAGGCTCAGAACTTTCTCAGGACCCCGTAGCCACTGCTCTGAGCTCTAGTTGTACATTCTTGGTACCTTTTAATTCCTTCCACTCGGTAATAACTATGTAAGCCTCTCCCTCAAATGCAGGCTCCTGAAGAGAAGGGTCTGTGGTCTATAAAGTAGTAAGTGATCAGTAAATACTATTTATGACCCTATCTTTAAAAGTCAGTAGTAACTATTTGCCCCCAGGGATCACGTTTCTAACTAGTTTCCACTTCCCTGTCCACCCATCAACCCTCTAGCTGTAACATGTTTTCAGTAGCCAGAAAATGATCCCAAGAGTCTTATAATGCTCTTAACTCTCAGAGACAAACTTTTCCACTGCCCTATCCTTTGGTACAAAAAAAAAAAAGAGAAAGAAATAACTTTAGAAAGTTTTCCATCAGGAACTCAAGCCAGTCTTCTGGCTACACCTCAGCTAACTAAAAAATTAAATAAGTGAAAGTCTTTTTTCTTGGAGCATCGAAGCCTTACGGAACCTTCTAGAATGGAGGCAGCCTCCCCAGAAGACAACTAGGCCTCCACCTTGACCTCCCAGCTGGGTGTGAAAGGCACAACAATAATTACTAAAATCATCTCATATCAAAACCCTGTCTGGAGATTTAGAACAGCCCTCTATTGACATATTTTGATTTTGTGTTTTTGTTTGATTTATCAATTGATTGATTGACTTATACTGTATTGGAGACAGAATAACGTCTGTCTGATTACATGGAATTTAGGTTTTGTGAAAAACAAATGTCTGAGGAATCTTTTAGCAATGAAGCCACATCCCTGTGTGCCAAGGACAGAGGGAAAGCACGGGCATTTGTCTCTGCGATGTGCCCTTGGGCCTTACAGAAAATCAGAGGATGTCTGAAGGTCAAGGAGGACAGAGGGCAGCCAAAGAGCCCGGCTTACATATGCTTGAGAGGCACTGGTAGAGAATCTCGCCTTTAGGAGCTCAAGTTAGGGGCTAGGTAAGTCATCCATTTGCCGACTTGGCAAATATTCTGCAAGATGCTGCATTCATTTCTCATCGTCATTACTGACACCAGCCCTCTGCTATTCAAGACCTGGTAGGTTGTGAAGAGACAGGAGGAAGAGGGCCAAGAGAGGCTAATGGGGTGGGAACATGGCAAAAGCATGGTATAAATATGTGTGTGTGTGTGTGTGTGTGTGTGTGTGTGTGTGTGAAAATGTTAAAAATGAAACCCATTTTCACAATTAGTAAGCATTTAAAACAATTATCTGTCCAAGGGTCAGTACATTTTAATTCTATCAGAACTCTGGGAAATGTCATGACAACTAGCAGGTGGGAAGGGCTTGGGTTGCAGGTGGCTTTGGATAGCCACGGTTCTTCCAGAAAAGCATACACCAATTGCCTGTTTCTCTCTCTGCATCTACAGATTCCCAAGCCATAGAACTACTGCAGGCAAGAAGTGTGTGCTCATGTGCTCTGTGTGTATGTGAATATGTGTGTGCTTGGTGTGTGCATGTGGATCCCGTGTGTCTGACACAATGCTTCCATGAGCTGAATTATCTCCACGTTACCATAGGAACGCTGAGATTACAGATTCCATCCATCTCTTCATTTCTTTATTCTCTAAATCCCTTTTTTTTCTTTTCTTTATTTATTTATTGGTTTTCGAGACAGGGTTTCTCTGTAGCTTTGAAGCCCGTCCTGGAACTCGCTCTGTAGACCAGGCTGGCCTTGAACTCACAGAGATTCACCTGTCTCTGCCTCCTGAGTGCTGGGATTAAAAGCGTGCACTACCACGGCCCAGCGATCCCTTCCTTTTTTTTTCTTTTTGGTTTTTTTGAGACAGATCCCTTCTTATTTTAGAGAAACATATCCAAATTAGGACTCACAAGATTGGGGCCCTTGTTCAAGCCCACCTCTTGGCTGGGTGGCTGAGTTAATGGTCCTTACCTCGGTTCCTCCATCAGTTAGCTTCTTTCTCAGTAAAAACAGAGTACAGATAACATTATTAACAACTTGTGGGCTTCTTTCATAGCTAGTACCTAAACCCAGTGCCTTTCAGAGAATCATTATTACCAAGCCGTGCATTCATCCATTTATTTAACAGCTATACTACGAATCAGACGTTGGTCACTAGAATTTATTGCTGAGTAAAACTCAGTCCTCTGCTTGTGGAGTTTAAAACCCAATAACGAAGACAAGAGCTGATCATGTGATCAGGCAGAGTTACAAATGGACATCTTTAGGATTGTAGCATAGCGCCATCCTTACCCAGAGAATGCCGTGCTTTCCTACTGGATGCCCTCATTTGTCCCCAGCTGTGTGTCAGTGCAGTTTAAGCAATGGCTGATTCTTCAAGGGCAGTTTCCCAACACAGTGTGCTAGTTGTCCCTTTGAGCTTCGGATAACGATTAGACTCGAGATTTCCAGATGTCACTGAATCTGTGCTGGGTGAGACAGAAGAAATGTTGGCATACGTTTAAAAGCAGAGAAGGGAAGCCAGGACTAAACAATTGTCCCCAGAAGAGCCTTGGGCCAGTTTACTGGCAAGCTTGTGTGTCTAGCCTGGAGCACACGTGTGATCTTGTGTGACTATCCTGGAGCACACTTGTGCAGTGAAACAAGCCAGAAACAAATACCACATGAAACCCGAAATACAAAACACATAGAGTCGATGAGCAGAATGGTGGCTACCTACCGGGGCTGAAGAACGGCAATGAATGGGGAAGGAAGGGGGAGAATAAAGGCGATGTAGCCAACCAAGAAAACTTCTCAGGTAAGAGGAACAATTTCAAGAGATCTGTAGTTGTCCCGGTTGGGTTTTGTGTGGGATTTGTTTGTTTATTTGGGGTCGTTGTAGTTGGTTGGTTGGTTTTTGTTTTATTTGTAAACTTAATATAAGCTAAAGTTATCTGTGAAGAGGAACCTTAACTGAGAAAATGCCTTCATCAGATTGGCCTGTAGGCAAGTCAGTGTGGCATCTTCTTGACGAATGATTGATGTGGGAGAGTCCAGCTCACTGTAGGCAGTGCCACCCCTGAGCTGGTGTTCCTGGGTAGTATAAGGAAGCAGGCTTGGCAAGTCATGGTGAGCAAGCCAGTAACTCACTCTATGGCCTCTGCTCTAAATTCCTGCATGCCAGGCTACAACGGTAAGCTGAAATAAACCCTTTCCTCCCTGGTTACTTTTGCTTATGGTGTTTTTTATCACAACAACAGAAAGTCACTAGAACAATAATGACTCTGATTAATAGCAATATTTTGATGACTTGAGAGTTTAGATTTTAAATGTTCCACCACTAAAATATATGTAAAGTAATATTTATGCTAATTAGCTCAGGTTAGCCATTTCACAGTGTTTTAAAACCTATGTTCTACATTATAAATGCATTCTCAGTTTTTGCAAATAAAAATGTCCTTTATCAGTGGTGACAACAGCAGCTGGCTTGTCACCTTTCCTCTATGCCACAGGACTCTTCTCAATACTTTATAAATATTGATTCATTTCCTCAGCACGTTTGCACTTGAGATAGATAATCGGAATGCTACTATTCCCATTCAACAGATGGGAAAATTGAAGTGCAAAGGGCACCCCCACAGCCAGGAAGGAGAGCTAGGATTCCAGGCCTGCAGTGCTCTGGTAACCAGTGTGCTGAGTGACAATCACTCAGGACATCAGCTGGAACACATCAAAGGTTGAGAAAGTTTTGCTGTTGCTTATCTTAACAACGTAATCTGTTCTGCCAGTGGCATTATCCTTTTCCATATCTGAATGATAAATTTTATTTGATAAGCCCTGCGGGAGTCCCAATCACAGCAAAACAAAATATTCAATTTTTTTTTAAGGAGAAATTTGTTGTTCTGGGGTTTTCCAAGGTGATTTTAAAATTACTTTCTAAAACCACGAGACTCAAGCCCCTCAAGTTTGAGAGAGAAGTCTAGTCCCTTCATCCGCACACGGGAAACTGATTAGAGGTTTGACAGAAAGTTCTGCCCTGTGAGGAACGACTCTACCTATCACTCAGGGAGGCACAATGAAATCAGCTAAACTCCCAAGGTGGAAGCCCAGATCTGAATGGGCTGTGTCCCCTGGACTCTAGAGGCCACACCCTGCCATCTCCAGTGGTGCTGCTTTCCTGGCTTCAGTCAGGCTGGAATTCAAGAGTGGAAGAGAAGAACACAGGCAAAGGAGACGTGTTTGGGCAGGCTGACTTGGGGAGGCTGCCTCTTGCTGCTTTCATGAAGTCAAAATTTCCTTTTCTTGAGCTGAAGATTAAGCAACTATCATAAATAACCTTCTTCAATTGATTTAAGAGCTAACACAGAAAGATTTTTTAAACTTTATTTCTTAAAATATCAGAAGGCCATGTTGAAATAAAGAATTTCTACATAGGCTAATTGTGTAGCTGAGTGGAATACCTTTGCCTAACAGCTAAGAGACCTGGGGTTTGGTATCTAGGAGCAACCACCCCCCTCCCAAACCCCTGATACACGTAAAGAACTAATGATAGACAAAAGCAATGCAGCTTACAGGACAGCAGGATCCAGGCAAGTAGCAAATACCTTTACTCCCAGCCCTTGGGAGTCAGAGACAGGAGAATCTGAAATTCAAAGTTACTGTCAGCCGTGTAGCAAGTTCAAGACCAATCTAGGCCATAGGAGACCCTGTCTAAAAACACAGGGCTCTCTGAGGCAACTGCTAGCAGATGTACTAGAGAACCAGAATTTTACCACGAGACTGAAAACGGAGATGATGGACCACTGCAGGACTGTTACAGTACCTGAATAGAAATCTTGGATCAAACTTTCAAAAAATACTTTTTCCCTTGTGAGACACAATCTTTAGGCCGTGCAATGCAGGAAGTGTTGTGAAGAATCTTCATTTTGGACATAAGAAAAATGTCAAGCATTAGCTTTAAAGAAGAGCATATCTGAGTACCTGGGCTGACAGTCCAATTTGAATCTCCCAAACTTGGCATGACAATGTTAGCTATGAGCAGGTGTGTCTCCAGAAGAAGAAGGGTCACGTTGGACAATTGTCTGACATAAAGACAAGGCCAAACCTCTGCAGCCCACCACATTATCATATCAAAAATAAGAGCATTTCTGGAGCTCAGGGTGACACTAGGGTTTTTCACCATGCCTTTCATGTCAAATGTTACTCCCACAAATAAAGTAATTTAAATGCTCTGAGCTGATACTCCAGACAGCAGACATTCTTGTGCCTGACAAACACTATAATGCTGTCCAAGGTGGCTTAGTTTGCAAAGAGGATAACGATAATAGAGTTAGGGGATGTTTGTTTGGTTGTTTGTTTGGTTGGTTGGTTGGTTGTTTGGTTGGTTTCTTGGTTGCTTGGTTGTTTGTTTGGTTGTTTGGTTGGTTGGTTGGGTTGCTTGGGTTGACTGGTTGGTTGGGTTGGATTTTACAGTTAAGATACTTGAGATGAGTGTGACATCGGGGACTGAGTGTGACTCAGTTTGCTTGCTGGCAGGTGAGTAGGGACAATAAAGGATCATGTTAACCATGATTTTCTTATCTTGGCAACTTCAGTGAAGGTAACTTGACAACTTCAATGGGTCTTGGGGCATAAAAAACCCACAGTTATTCAAACTGGAACAGCTACGCACATCACAGAAGACCTATGGCGGCCCATGTCTGTCTATCAACACCTGGCCTAGGAAGTGACACCAGACCACCCAAAGGTGACAGCTGTAGTTTAGGGGAGCTGAGCGGTATCCTGGGAACATCTTAATCAAACAATCATAGAAAAGTTTCAGAGCAATAAGCCATAAAGCCAAATGACTCAAACTAGGTAATAAATGAGAAGGCACATCTGTGACATGCCAGGCACTCTACAGTGTGCCTCACGTTCAGTTTGTCCTCCTTCACAGTTGAGAGAGGCTGAGGCACAAAAGTTTGGTGTGGCTTTCCCGTAAGACGACAAATCCTCTCTCTTTCCACTCTCACCCCTTTCCCATAGATGAGTATACCGCCATACTGAAACTGAAGGCCACAGAATGGCATGGAAAACCAACTCAAAGCTATGGTGAGTGGAGCTATCACACATGTTGCATGGATCACAGCCATGCAAACTTTACAATGAGTACAATGAGTACATTGTAAAGTACAATCAGGGAACACCTGTAAGGAAGCATGGAAAATTCTCAGTCATGGGGGTGAGTTAGGGCAGCAGGCTGACAGCAGAGTCTAAAACTCTCATTTATGTTGTTGTAAACTTAGATACCCACTTCTCTAGTGCTTAAATGATTAGGAAAAAGTATTCAGCACCATCAGAGAAATATCTGAGAACATGGATAAGAGGAATTTTCATTACTGATGGAGGAAGGTCATTGGCTAATAAAGAAACTGCCTTGGCCCATTTGATAGGCCAGCCTTTAGGTGGGTGGAGTGGACAGAACAGAATGCTGGGAGGAAGAGGAAGTGAGCTCAGACGCCATAGCTGCTCTCTGGGGCAGATGCAATGAAGCTCTGACCCAGGATGGACGTAGGCTAGAATCTTCCCGGTAAGCGCACCTTGGGGTGCGACACACATTAATAGAAATGGGTAATCAAGATGTAAGAATTAGCCAGTAAGAAGCTAGAGCTAATGGGCCAGGCAGTGTTTAAATGAATACAATTTGTGTGTTGTTATTTCGGGGCATAAGCTAGCCAGGTGGCCAGGAGCCGGGCTGTGGGAAGAGGCCCGCAGCTCCCTACTACACATTACTGTCTAAGAAAAAAGAAAAAAATAAGGTCTCATGTTGGCCATGAGAAAAAAGAAGTTACTAGATCAATGACAACTGGGAAAGTTCAGAGACACGTGCTAAGGGTTTGTACAAGCTAGGCTACTGTTAGGCAACATGGGAGCAGCTGAAGGGAAGGGTAACTGAGATGGCTAAACTTTACAACTTGTAAACAAGGAGTGACACAATGAATGTGTGCAAGGGACTTTATTATAACTACTGTGTGGCGTGTGGTTGAAAGGAAGCAGAGATCAGGGCAGGCTGACCGGGAGCTCTTGTGGGCTGAGCCCCAGCTTCCCTGAGCACTGGGACACAGCCCTTTAAGGTAAGCCACAGAAGAGTCTCCGGTAGCTGCACTTGCTGTCCAGGTATTCCCTTCTTTAAAATGAAGATGGGATAGCCACGGTCACAGTGACCCCAGGAGACTTTGTCCACATCACACCAGAGCTCCACAGAAGTTAAAAACACTTGGTGCATCTGCACACCTCTTTCCCTGGCCATGAGAATCCCAGGAAGGTTTGGATGTCTCCGGCGGCTGGGCATCCGTGCCACACCCGCCAAAGAGAGGATGGTGAAATGCCCTGGCTTGCAGGTCATTACTCACAAACTGACAAGCCATGCACAGAGCAGAATGGCAACCATGGCCTGCTGGGATGATGGACAAGCTGTCAGAGGTAATATGCACATGCCGACTTACGCACGTCATAGTTTGAAGCAACAGCTGGTTTGGGGCCGCACATGATGCAGACTGTGTGCGTCGCTTTGGGGTGACTTCAACAGTAGACCGAGCACATATTTCAGGGCGATAGAATCTAGTTCTAATTATGGAAATGACTGAACTGATCAAATCATCCACAGCATGTCTTGCATTACACCAAAGAAGCAATTCTAATGAGGAGCTTTGATTTGATGATTAAAAATTGCCAGTCATCTCGGTAGACCTTGGAAGAAACAAAAAGTGCGACCAACGATAAAGGACAGACAAGGGCAGGGGAAAGAGACTTTACCCTTAAACCACTGCATCTGGCTGTGGTTATTGGCTCACCTTAATGTCCACCTCTTGGCTTAAAAAATCATCATCACCATGATGAAGAAAAGGAGCTATTCTCTATAAACTTTGAACAAAAATGCTGGCCTTTTAAAAATTATTATTTTTATAAGTAGACTTACTGGACACCAAAATTGCATCATATTTGCCAGATTTTTGAATGAATATGTTCCTTAGTTATAAAGGATTTGAGGCTGGCACAGCAACACACGCCTATAATCCCAGCACTTGAGAGGTGGGGGCAGGAGGGTCTGGATTATAGCATCCTGATTTTGATCATCTCATCGACTGTGCACGCTCCCTAAAAATAACAACCGGAGACTTAGACTCTTCTTCACCTTTGCCTTGCTCCATGTGCAGGAAGAGGGGTGACTTCTTCCTGAGGGAATAAGAGAGGAGGGTGGTTCATAAAGCATCAAGGAGAGAGGACCCCAAACATGCTTGAGGCAGAAATTCTTGCCGACTTTACAAGAGAAGAGAATGAAACTTCTGAGGACTCCAGGGGGCAACAGAGAGAGATTTCAGTGGCCGGACAGACACAGTATATGTCGTTGTCACTTCATGCTCCAGGTGTGGTATAATCACGAGATCCCCCACTCCACATGTGGTTTTACATTTCAGGTAAATTAAAGCATCGGCCTACTTGTCTTGATAGGCAGTGCCCATTCATCCTTGACATCCCCTTGCTTTGCCTCCTGCCTATCACCCTTTTACACACATCAGCGTAGGCCAATGAATGCAGCAAAGGCAATATTTTATCCACTGAATGCTAACACACCTTCAAAGATGCCCAAATCTCATTGGAAGATCCATCATCAACCCAGATTTTCCACAAGAGGTAACAGCTGGATGTCAGGTCAAGACCTCAGTTCTCTGCCTTCTGGCTGCCCAAATTATAACAAAGGATAAAGAACAAACTCATGAGTTAAGTTCCTATCTGCCGCCCATTTACTAAGCAGCCTGAACTGACTTGCCTAAAAATGGCACAACGGTTAACCTGAAGTCGTTTGTGTCTTTCCTGCCTTTCTCTCAGATGACAGGCATTTCATCCCCTGCCCCGTGCTCAAACACATCCACAACACCAGACCCAAGACAGTGACTCTTCTCCATGGAGAAATGACTCATGACATTCTGCTTGAGCTTCCTCTTTGGAATAAAAAGTTACACATTTTTGAAACGGGAAGGATGAAATTTCAATGTACGAAAATACACACAAGAAAGCTAAATCCAGAAGAAAGGTCACACAGAGCCTAAAAAGCCATGCCCTCATCCAAGGCTCCGTACCCACACACAGCTGATGCCTAGGGGTGGCCGACATCTCGTCACTCCCATGGCATTTACTGCGGCCTCAGTGGTGACTATTTCTCAGCTCTTGTACCAGGGTTTTTTGTTGTTGTTTTTTTTTTACTGTGCCTTCTGGATTTAAGGGAAGTGTGTGGGGATGCTGTTCTTACCAGTGAGAAGTAAGCCCACACAGGGACATGAGGCAGTGACTTCCTGATCTGTGACTTTAGATACTCCAGACTCCTTCACTGGCATGCCCACTGAAGCTGGACACACCAACATGAGAATCTTCTCTTACACACCTGCTTCACCAACAGAGACTCCGGAGGAGGCAGAAGCAAAACACCCTGATGTCAACTAGTTGGTTGGAGGCTGAATCCACCTTCTTGGCTCTCTTTCCCATTCACCACCCACCAACACCCTGGCAAAAGCAAGTTTGCGTCCATGCATTTCCGTGCAAGCAAAACCTGGAATGGTTGAAAGAGAAAGGACCTTTCTCTTCCCGGGATCTCTCAGGCCAGGAAGAGCTGGGACAGGCCAAAGTGTCTGTACCCTAGGCTTAGAGTCAGACACCAGGGTGTAGACACCAGGGTGTAGACACCAGGGTGTAGCATCCCTCCTCTAGCACTTATTGTCTCTGTGATACAGCAGGGAAGCATCTGGATTTTTCTGAGCTCTCCCCTGCTCTATGGTAAAATGAGCTAATAGCCCCTTTACAGATTGATATGAATAGGAGACAGAATGACATGCACAAAGAGTTTTCCAGACTGCCACATGCATAACATAACATAATTCTTGACTTCTAATTCATTTGGTTGTTGTTCATCCCTCTCCTGTTCAATACTGGATTTCTTGAAGTGACACACTGCCTGTCTGTTTCTAACTCTCTAGTCGCTCCGAGGAAACAGGTATCTTAGACATGGTTTCTCCTTTTCCTCCAGAGTGGACCTCTCTTCAGTCCGATGCCCTTGGCCTCTGAAACAGCCACAGCCGATTCCCCTTCCCTGTCTCCACTGTAATTACTCAGGCCCATATCTTTTCCTCCCTGAAACCACCATTATAACCTTTTAACTCTGCTTGTCTGTCCGTCTCTCTCACTTCCAACAGTCTTGCACATTCCCTGCTGATGTGGATTTTCTAAACGGCGGTGTGCCCTGACGCTCCCTAAATGGTGTCTTCAGGGACAGAACCTTTACTTCCTGGACACCACCCAGATCCTGCGGCCCGGCATTCAGGGCCTAGGACCACAGTGTCTCACCAGTCCCTCCCTGCTCACATGCATTCCTTCCTTCCAGAACATTCCGCCTGGAAAGCTGCCCTACTGCCTGTGGGTCTTTACCCATAGTGCTCCCACACACAATATTCCCACTCCCCTTTTTTTGCCTGTTCGTTTGCATGTCTCCAGTCTCAAGCTGGGTTTCTCGAGGAGACAAATGTGTATACCTTTCTACATTGCAAGCCAGCAGCACAGGGGCGTTTGCTGGAGGCCCTCTGTGGAGGGTCTGGACAACACCAGGCACATGGTTAGAGGCGTGTCTGCTCTCCAGCAGTTCCACAGTGTTACATTGGTGCCGTGGGAAAGCAGGGTTTGTCTATCTATGATCTCCCTTTGACATGTCCACTTGGCCCGAATAGCTGACCATTGGTAGATACAAACACCCTTGGGCAACTGCCTTCTAAATGTGTTCTCATGACAACCCCAGAACATAGATAGCATCTCGAGTTGGTGACTGAGCAACCTAAAGTTGTGCCAATGCCTTTGGCGAGCCACTCGCCAGTGCGCTCAGAGGCAGAGGTGAATAGGGCAAGGAGCTAGAGGTGTTGGAAGAAGTTGGGTCCAAAGCCCTGTCTTTTTACCTATGAGCTGTGCAGTCCTTACATCATCCTCTTGGAACGGAGAGGAAAATACTACTCAAGGAATGATAGGAAGTCCAAATTAAAAGCGTGAAGCGGGAACCAGCAAGGTCCCAAGGGAACCAAAGGTCATCCCAAAAGCCCAAGAGTGAGCTCATTCTGCAGCCCTTACATACTGAGGGCAGAGCAGCTTGGTGTAACTAGAAGACAGGCACGCCATCTCACGTCACACCGGAAACCTAAGCTGTGGCAGAGAGCTCCCTGATTCCAACACACGCACACGGAGAGGACTGCTGTCTGTGACGTCACAGACCCCCCACTCCCTGGAAAACAAAGACCTTGCCAGCCATCAACTGTCGGGGCTGCGTGTGAAAGACAAAAGTGTTTTCAACACCACAAAATACATAGATACATGGATGTATATCAGTGTTACTAAAAATGAAGACCAAATGTCCCCAGTGAACTTGACAGGTTTTTTGAGGTGCTACACCCTTCTTCCGTCATTCATTTGAGTAGTCTAACTACGGCTCTTGGTTCTTTTAAGCATGTACTTCAGCTAACACACTGTTAATTCTGTAGAATATCTTGGTTCCTTTTGTTAAAATAAAGCAAGCCACTCACAGGTATGAGAGAGATGAAAATTTCCATTTATTATAATCCTGAAACTGTGGACATTTATAACAGTAATATATTTATACTATATATATATATTTATATATAGTATAGTAATATTTACTGGACCATCATTGAATAGTAGACAGTAGAAATCACATTTTATGCTCCATCCTTGAGTTTGAAAAGTACATTATTCAAGACAGATAAAGTGGCTCATACCTGTAATCCCAGAACTCAAATGGATGAGACAGAAGGATTGCCATAAATTGTAAGCCAGCCTGAACTATATATTGAGTTCTAATCACTTTAGGCTGAGTCAGGCCATCAAAAATAAATAAAAACAATCTGCAAAAATTCCATTTCATTCAATGGGAGAAACTGAGACAAAGAAGGGTTGAACTACTTCCTTGGGTCATGTGGCTAAGTGGCAAAGCTGGAAATCCAAGCTGTCGGGAGACAGACCTCATCTGCCATTCTCCTGGACACCTGCTATCTAGAAACCCTGGCTCCTGGGAGCCCGTGGAGTAACGCGCTGGCCCGTTTTAAAGGTCTTACTGTTATACACCAACTTCAACTCCATTTTGCCCAATAGAGTGAGGAGATACGCAATCCTGTATGCAGATTCGGGCTAAACCAAATCCGCAAACACGCAAGGCAGAATACACTGATGCCTGGCCCACGCAGGCGAGGAAGGTGTAGCTGGCCATTAGGAGCCGTTCTGTGACGAAGGCAGCATTTGAGACCACACGCTTCCCAGCAGAGCTAAGTTCCAAGCTCCCAGGGTCACTCTGCTGCCCTCAGAATTCCCAGTCTATTCATAGCGTTGAGCCACGTCCCAGCACCTGTCAGGACTTTATCTTGCTGTCAAAGGAGATCTGGCGTGCCTCTCTGTCTTCATTTCTGCAAGATTGTTGCTTTAAATATTCATCCTTCCATTATCTGCCTCTTCCCCTTGACCTTGTTGGATTGCTACAGGGGTCCAGCTTCACCCCAGCCCTATTCACAGAGTCCGGGCCACAGAAATGGTCCAGATGAGGGCAAGACAGGGGAGGAATGGCTTCTGGATTTAACAGGACCCTTCCGAGGACAACGGAATCTTTGGCCAGAAAATGTCTTTGGGGTTTGGGTGTCTAGTCGTATTTGTAAAACTACATCTAAATGCGTATGTCAAGCCCAGGTTTTTAGTAAAAATATTCATTATCCCTTTTGGAAATGTTCTTCAGAAATGCCTACCTTAAACCCCAGTACTAGGAGGGTATTTTTGTTTGAGTAGGATTAACACAAGTTCATTGTTATTAGTCTTGTGTTGGTGGGATGTTCCGCTGGGCTAATAATAACCTGAAAACATTTGGCACGAGTGTAGAAATAATAACACTTGTGCACAAAACGGTCACTCATCTGACATTTAACTCATTGAATTCCCCTGTCCCAGTAGGTCTTCCCAGCTTTAAGAGGCTTTGAGTTACATTGTAAGAACTAAATGTACGCCTGTAATTCCATCACACAAGAGGCAGAAACATGAGGATTCAAAGTTTAAGGCCATCCGTGCCTACACAGCAAGTTCAAGGCCAGCCTCAGTTACACAAGACCCTGTCTCAAAAAAAAAAAAAAAAAAAAAGGCAAAGAAACTAAACATTCAAAACTCATTTGCAAGCAAAGCACCTCTTGAGATCTGTGTGCTCAGTGCAGACACAGCTTTTCTGAGGCCTGTTTCACTCCACAGTGGAAACAGCAGTGTGTCCTTGCACAAGCCATAGTCACAAGACTGTAGTCTCTGTGCACCCCTCCATCCAGCCCACCAGCTTCAAGGTGCTGAGCCATCTCTCAGTCTCGAATCTAGTCAGCCCTTTTCTGAGTCAGAACCACTCCATGAGTCTGTCAGTGACACCCCTGAGTGCCATCCCCCGTTACTCCTCAGTACCCTACCCATAAGCTCTGACTTAGCACTGAGATCTTTGCCCAGGCTACTCTTCAGTGATGGCTTCTCTTTATGTTCCTCTAAGCAAACATTGCTATTTGCTTTGTAAGTCCAAATCAGACATCTACCACGTTGGCTCTGATGCTCCTCCACAACACCTTCTTCACCTGGGATTCCACCATGTCCCTGTCTGCTGCCCTGTGACATTTCCACACACTACTGAGCTAGCCATTGGTGTGACATCACCTCCCCACACTCTAGAGTCCCAGAGGCTGTGAATACTTCCTTTCTACATGCGGTGATTTGAAAGAGAATGGCTCCCATAGGCTCCCATAGGTTCTCATAGGCTCACATGCTTGGTCCCACGAAGTGGCATTATTTGAAAGGCTTAGGAGGTGTGGCCTTGTTGGAGGAAGTGTGTCACTGAGGGTGGGTTTTGAGGTTTCAAAAGCCCATACCAAGTCCAAAGTTCTTCTCTCTCTCTTTCTCTCTCTCTCTCTCTTTCTCTCTATATCCTTCTTATGGGGGTTCTCTGATAGACTTCAAGAACTCAAAAATTCTAATGAACAGGAGGCAAGTGGAATTCTGGAGATCTTCACAAGAAGATGAGGTCTGGAGCGCTGATGGAAGAATGGCATTCTTTTAGTGTTTCAAAGAACAGAGCATCTGTGAGCCAATGGCGGGGCCAAAGGCTAGGCGAACTGGGGTCATACATTCTAGGGGTGTTACTAAGAAGTAGATGAGGGCGGGGTAGGAATGGAAGATAAGGGCGACTTCAGTTTGTTTACTCAACCTCATTGTAGCTCCAGTTCCAGTCTCTAGTGACTGGGGCCTGGTGTGCGGAGGACACCCCTCTGGAGACAAGTTGATTGGGAACATGGGTCAAAGGGCTTCTCTGAAGTTACAGACCCTCTGGTGGTTTCAGCTTGAAATGATGGATGTATCCAGTTGGCATGTTCTGCCCTTAACTCCTTCACAGCCACAGTCACTGTCCCCAAACCTTGCTGTCCAGTCAGTACCAAACTTGACTCAGGCTCAGCAAGAGACTCTGTCTCAAAACACAGGTAGAGGGCAATTGAGCAACAAGTCGATGTTGACCTGTGGCCTCCACAAGCACACACACACACACAAACTCAAACATACAAATCCACTGGCTCCACCCAACACAGAACTTGTTCCGGGAAAGGTTTTGATGAGTTCACAGAGCCTCACAGTGTTTCCATGAAAATGCTGAGCCACAGAGTAACATGTTTCTGACTGTAGGGCCCTTTAAGCTGGTGAGAGATGCTTTCAAGTCTCAGCTCTCATACTTAGTGTCTGCAACAGCTGCCAAATTGCCATCAACTCCTGAGGAGAGGTTCTCAGGCCCCAGGAAGTCAACGAGTCTCACACTCACACTGGACAGCAGCATTCTTCTAAGCTGCTGAAGCTAAGACCATTTGAAAGTAGCTGAGGCCTGGTGGTGGTGGCAAAAGCTTTTAATCCCAACACTTGGGAGGCAGAGGCAGGTGGAGCTCTGTGAGTTCGAGGCCAGCGTGGTCTACAAGAGCAAGTTCTAGGACAGGCACCAAAGCTGTAGAGAAACCCTGTCTCAAACAAACAAACAAACAAACAAACAAAAGATAGATGAGACCATTTGAAAGTAGAGATCTTTTACTTTTTAGAGTAAAGACTCTAGGCAGGCGTTATAATTCATTATTGCAATCTAAGCCCCTGGCAATCTGAGGCAGGGGGATTGCCATGAGTTCAAGGCTAGTGTGGACCACACAGTAATTTTCAGACAAGGCTGGGCAATGTGAGATTCTGTCTAAACAGCAAAAACAAACAAGATCCTGAAAATAAATCAGTTATTTAATTAAAAATAAGCACAAGGCCTTACATTTAAAAGCTAAGAAGGTTTTTCCGTGCAGCTGGTCTAATTAAGCAGGCCTGAACTCTACATTTCTTATTTGTTGAAGTGCATAGCATGTGATTATCTCCTAATGTGAAGAGTAGGGACTGAATCCTGAAACTTCAGTAGGAGCTGAGTGGAGAGCCCTCCCCCACCCCCTCTCATCTCAGCATTTCACAAGTCAGAAGGGTAGATGGGAAGGCGGTGATCTCAGATGGTAGCCAAGTTCAACACGCATCCAGCTCAATCTCTCAGAAACCCTCAAAGCTCATTGAATGAGCAAGGCTTTTGGGAAAACAGAAGTGAATGGCATACCTCCCAGAGGGAGTAACCCTTACAGAAAACAGGTGTGTACAATTCTGTCCGCCAGACATCCCTATGCCAAGATGGCTCCTTGCATCCACCAAAGCAGAAAAACTGAACAGAAACCATTATGTCATTGACAGTGAAACCTACCAGTTTCTGGGTCAGAACTGAGAGTAAGCCAGGCCACTGTTCTTCCCTGTGTCTACTGCATTGTAAAAGTGCCCAGACTAAGACATGGACTGTTGAATTAAGAGCAGCGGAGCTGCATCCCGCCGCCTGCATGGCTAGCTTAGCTTATGACCCGAAATAATTACACGGAAACTGTATTCTTTTAAACACTGCCTGACCCATTAGTTCCAGCCTCT
>NC_022017.1:8162132-8180483 GCF_000317375.1 Microtus ochrogaster
CCTGTTCTGTTTTCTCCGCCTACCTAAGGGTTGGCCTATGAAATGGGCCTAGGCAGTTTCTTTATTAATAAGAAATCATTCCCACATCAATGGACAAATAGTCTTGTGGTGGTTTGAAAGAAAATGGCTCCCAAAGGAAATGGCACTATTAGGAGGTATGGCCTTGTTGGAGGATGTGTGTCACTGTGGGGGTTAACTTTGAGGTCTTCTATGCTCAAGTTATACCCAGAAAGACAGACTACTTCCTGTTGTCTTCTATGCTCAAGTTACACCCGGTGAGACAGACCACTTCCTGTTGTCTGTGAGTCAAGATGTAGCAATCTCAGCTCCTTCTTTAGCACCATGTCTGCCTGCATGCTTCCTTGCTTCCTGCCATGATGATAATAGACTAAACCTCTGAACTGTTAACCAGCCCCAATTAAATGTTTTCCTTTATAAGAGTTGCCATGATCATGATGTCTCTTCACAGCAATAGAAACTATAACTAAGACAGGTCTTAATGTCTTCCAGACCCATAACAACACAAAACAATATTACAGATTAAAAAATCTAATGAGATCATGATATTTTCACAGAAACTTTGTCAAAATTAGGCCATAGAGTCACTCTGTGGGGATACAAAATGCCACTTCCTCGAAAGAGCTGATGAGCCCATTGTTAAACCCAAGATCCTACATGATGGGTGAAGGGATGCAAGCCACCTCTAGCAGACCTAGCTGTAGCAAACTGTAGTAAAAGAGAAGGATGCTCTCCGTCATAAAGTTTCCTGATGCCCAAGCCACCATACACAGCCACTTGGGGCATCTGATTGTAAATGTACATCACCCACAGCTCCAAGTCAGGTTACCAGGAGCTCCATGCCTTGCAGTGAGTATGAGATTCCTGCCCTCCCTGACACTCTACCCCACAAGAGCAGAGCAATGCTCTTGCAGCTGAGACACTGCTCTGAAGATCACGGCCAGTAACTCAGTACCTTGCAGGTACTGAGTAAAAGGTACTACAACAAAGCAGAGCTGATCCTAACAGCCAAGGGCTGCTTGGAGGGGGGGCTGAGACTAGAACCTCTTTCCAATTTCCCGGTGGCCTTCCACCACAGAGGAAGTCCCTAGAGTGTGAAGCTTTGAAAACTATTAGGATTTTTGTTTGTTTTTGCTTGGCTATGGGCAAGCACACACCTTCAAGGCTAGCAATATCAATAAAGTCTGGTGGATTTTAGATTCCCAAATTATTTTTCCCATTTCTTTTCATGAGAGGGGTCCAGGCACAGCAAGCAAATGTGATAAGGAAAATCCCTGAGTGATTGCTTTCATTAAAATCGTGTTCACTGGAAAAGCAGACAATGAACTGTCCTATCTCAGGGCTCCAGCTGGAGGAACTGACAATAACCAGCACCTACAGATGTATTTCAGCAAATAGGCTCCCACAGGACAGTTCGGGCTTTGACAAAGGCTGTGGCTGCTGGGAAACAGCTGGGGAACTCTTAAGACGTATCCAAAAAAATCAAAGTGAATCCAAGGAAAACAAGACAACTTGTCCTGATGTGGCAACAATAAAATATCCATCCATCTGCCACTAGAGCCATGTGTGAGAGGACCAGCAGAGTTCATCTTCCTCTCTGAGCAAACAGTGTGGGGCTGACCCCACATCTCACAGAACCTAAGGACATCATTATTGCCCGGGCACATTAGACACAGAGCATTTAAATCAGGTATCCACAGTAATAATGATAGTCATGAGGAGGGGTCTTTTAAAAGCGGGGGTGGGAGGGTTGTGGTCAAAATAAGTATCAAAGATTCTTATTCAATCGAAAGTAAACCAAGAAAAGTTATCACATTTCTTTATCGAAGAGCCATCACAGGTCTCAGTTTCCAAATGTGTTTTCCAAGAAAGGAAAGCACTTCTTGGAGATTGTCAGACTGATTTCTGGGCAGAGAACCCATCAGAACTAGGTGTTCAACAAAAAGGAACACTTGGGAGTGTTCTGGTTTACAGCTGGGTATTGAAAACCATCCTGCAATACCGTGGAATTTAAACTGTAAGAACATACTCTCCCATTAACTCTCTACAAACAAGCACATTACATGATCATAACCCATGCATTTCTAACACTGCCTACAGGGTCCGAGTGAGTTCACATTAACGGTGAAGAGTTAGGCACCAGTTCTTGGCTGGCCAGAGGTCGTCTGTCACCTCATTTCACTTGCTATGAAAGCGTTAACATTTGATCAGGAAACATGATCTCTAGGCCACTAATCCTCGTTGCCCTTGCCGGGCGTGTAGTCCATTCTACCTTCTCTTACTATTGAATTACTGTTCGTTTAACATATAAAATTTGTAAAATACTAAAAGACTTTTAAAAGGAAATAATAAATCATTAGGAATAATGCCAAAACTTGGAGATAAACCTTGACATATTTCCTTTCATAATGTTTCTCTCCTAATCATTCAACATAGTAAAAATATCCTCTCTATGCACACACCCAAGCACTGGCGTATCATCTGTGGTTAAGCACAGTGGATTAAAATCGCGTGTTTATTGTCTTTGCCTCTCAGTAAAAAGGGAAAGATCTTAGAAAGAGAACTCAAGAGTAAACACCACCATTTCTTTTTTGGAGATGGAGAGTAGATGAAGGCATGGAAGCTGCATGGAACAGAAAAGACCGGAAGCATCTCTAGCAGATGGCTGTCAAGGAGGAAGCAAACTCACTCTAACATTCTTCCTAAGACCCTAAGATGGTACCCAGATGTGGCAGTAAGACACAGAACTGAGCACACACTAACTGCAAATCTGTATTATCAATAGACAACCAGGCCCCAGTGTGCCTACCCTTCTCACCCCAGAACAGAAAGTGGAGAAAGAAACCCAAAAGACTGGGATGATAAACCTGAGAAAAGAAAATGAAGAATTATTGGTATCTGTAAGATGTGGAATAATGAAATCCTTCTATG
This sequence comes from Microtus ochrogaster, assembly GCF_000317375.1. Lineage (NCBI taxonomy): Eukaryota > Metazoa > Chordata > Mammalia > Rodentia > Cricetidae > Microtus > Microtus ochrogaster. The sequence continues at coordinate 8,165,082 of NC_022017.1, forward strand.
GATAAAGGAAACCAAAGAAACCAGATGCCTAAAGACCAGAGTGACTAACATCTTCTGTGAACTAACAGAAGAGCCATCGCTTCCTGAGCACCCCACAATGATGTCCTCAGTTCTCATGGCCTTTGTGATGCCACTCTGAAATGAGACAGGTAAAGAGCACTTGCCATGTAAGCATGGGAATACTGGTTTGGATCCCCAGAACTGACCTAAAAAGCCAGGAGGGCATGACAGCCATCTGTCATCTCACTATGGGAGAAGTAGATACCAGAATCTCAAGAAAATTAGCTAGCCAGGCTGGAGCAAACAGCAAACTAGGTTCTTCCAAAGACCTGCCCTGTTACATAAGTTAGAAAAAAATAAAGAAAGATCTCTAATGTGAACTTAGGCAACCTGGAAGCCAACGCACATGCAAACACCCATATACACAATACAACCCCCAACACACGCACAATTTTTAAAATTAGTCCTTAAGAGAACCCCATTCATTTTGGGAACAAAAATGAATCAATACAGTAAAACCGTAATAAATATCAATAAGTAGACAAGAGAAAAATATTGTAAATATTGAAATGAGAAATAAAACCCAGGACAGGAGGAAAGGGATGAAGGAAAATCCAAATACTTTTTTTAACCACCAAAACTCTAAAAATGCTATGGAAGAAAATAAAACTGGTAAAAAAAAAAATATTGAATGTAGTAAAGATCTTCTAGAGCGCTGATCAGAAAGGCAAAGAAAACCACAGAAAAGGGAAATGAGTGGTATTAAAAGATTAAGCCAAGAACCCTGCTATCTGACTGGGAAGGAGGAGAGAGAAGCAGAAAAGGTAAGAGAGGGGAGATGAGTGTGTGTAACACAGTGGTGGCACACTCCTATTTATGAAGATTATTCTAATGAGACTCTGTTTTTACACCAGTTTGGGGTCCACCGCAAAACTAGTGCAGCCACCTGTGCCATCCCCACTTCTTCCATAGACCATCTCCCCGTCACCACACCCTTCACCAGAGAGATGCATTCGCTTCCCTCTGGGAGCCCACACCAACACTTTATCATCCCACACCTATGGTCTGTATTAGGGTTTGCTCTTGACATTCTACATGGGTCTGAACAAGTGTTTCTTACATAGTCCCTGTGAAAGCATCACACGGAGTGATTTCCTGTCAGAAAACATCCTGTGTTCTCTGCCTGTTTGGACCGCCAGCTCCCAAATAATGACACAAAGACTTCTTCTCAGCTAACTCTTAAAACTTAAACTAACCCATTTACATTAATCTATATTCTACCACACACTCATTTTCTGCATACTGTACTCCCAACTTCCTCTATGTCTGGTTGCTGAATCCCTGCCTTTCAGATTCCTCCCCACCAAGTTCCTCTCTCTCCCCAGAAATCCTGCCTAACCTCTCCTGCTATTGGCCATTCAGCTCTTTATTAAACCAATCAGAAGATTCCTTAGGCAGGAGCGGTTAAACACAGACAGCTCCACACATCATGACCAGATAGCCCACCACATGATCCTGTCTTCACAGGCTCGCCTTTTGTTTCAGCCATTCAACACAGAGCACTGGCTTCTTTCGCTTCATAAAATGCACCTAAGATTCCTCCATTTCTCTTCATACCTGAAGGCTCCATCAATAGCATCCCATCATATAGACATATCACTGTTTATCTGTACACATCATGAGGGTCATTTACAAATAAAACTGCTATTAACATGTGTGCAGATTTCTGTGGCCACAGAAATCTTCATCTTCTTTGTGCAGCATCCAGACAGCAATTGGTAGCTACTATGGTAAAAGTCTGTTTAGATTCTAAGAAAGTGCCAAATTGCCTTTCAAAGTTACTGTTGTACTGTTCTCCATGCCCATCAACAATGAGTAACATTTGCTGTGGCCCTGTATCCTTTCCAGCATTTGTAACTGTAAGTTTTCTGGAATGAACAATTTCTTTCTTCTTTTTTTTATTGATTTTATTGAGCAATACATTTTTCTCTGCTACCCTCTCTGCCTCTCCCCTCCCCTTCAGCCCTCTCCCATGGTCCCCATGCTCCCAATTTACTCAGGAGATCTTGTCTTTTTCTACTTCCCATGTAGATTAGATCCATGTATGTCTCTCTTAGTGTCCTCATTGTTGTCTAAGTTCTCTGGGATTATGATTTGTAGGCTGGTTTTCTTTGCTTTATGTTTAAAAACCACTTATGAGTGAGTACGTATTATAATTGTCTTTCTGGGTCTGGGTTACCTCACTCAGAATGATGTTTTCTAGCTCCATCCATTTGCCTGCAAATTTCAAGATGTCATTTTTTTCTGCTGTGTAGTACTCCATTGTGTAAACATACCACATTTTTCGTATCCATTCTTCAATCGAGGGGCATTTCGGTTGTTTCCAGGTTCTGGCTATGACAAACCATGCTGCTATGAACATAGTTGAGCACATGTCCTTGTGGCATGATTGAATATCCTTTGGATATATACCTAAAAGTGGTATTGCTGGGTCTTGAGGAAGGTTGTTTCCTAATTTTCTGAGAAATTGTCATACTGATATCCAAAGGGGTTGTACCAGCTTGCATTCCCACCAGCAATGCAGAAGTGTTCCCTTTACCCCACAACCTCTCCAGCATAAGTTGTCATCAGTGTTTTTGATCTTGGCTATTCTTACAGGTGTAAGATGAAATCTCAGAGTTGGTTTGATTTGCATTTCTCTGATGACTAAGGATGCTGAACATTTCCTTAAGTGTCTTCCAGCCATTTTTAGATTCCTCTGTTGAGAGTTCTCTGTTTAGGTCTGTACTCCATTTTTTAAATTGGATTGCATGTTCTTTTGGTGACCAATTTCTTGAGTTCTTTGTATATTTTGGAGATCAGCCCTCTGTCTGATGTGGGGTTGGTGAAGATCTTTTCCCATTCTGTAGGCTGTCATTTTGTCTTGTTTACTATGGAATGGCCCATTCTTATACATGTGTGACAACAGCCTACTGGTCAAAACCTCATCGTGCTGCTCTAAGTGAGGCAAAGCATCTTTTCACCTGTGAATCTGATACCTGTATGTAAACATAACATATACACAGTATATATTCCTGTGTATACATTTCACGAAATGGCTACTAAAACTATTGGACTATTTTTTTAAAGATTTTATCTATTCATTTTATGTATATGAGTGCTCTGTCTGCACATATGCCTCTCTGCTAGAAAAGGGGTCCAGACTCTACTATACGTGGTTGTTAGCCACCATGTGGTTGTTGGAAATTGAACTTGGGTCCTCTGGAAGAGCAGCGAGTGCTCTTAATCACCGAGTCGTCTCGCCAGCCCCTGTTGAACTACTTTTTGAAACATTCCATGTGATGGTTCTTTACCAAATATGTCTTTTGCAACTATTTCCTTCCATCTGCTGACTCATCTCCTCATTTTCTTGACAGCGTTTCTCCCAGAAAAAGGAGTAGTTAGCTCTTTTGGTGTGCAGCTTATGAATTCCTTTACCTATGTTTGTGCCTTCAGTGTTGTACCTAAAAAAATTATTACCAAACCCAAATTCATTCTGACTTTTTCCTATGTTATTTCCTGTGGGCTTTATGGTTTTGCATTTTCTGTACATGTCTGCTATCTACTGTGAACTCAGGCCCTGAAATCTGTGAGGTCTTTGTCTACCGTGATGTTTTTGTTTGTAAGTGGGTGTTAGTCACTGCAATACTTAGCAGGAAAGCTTTCTGTTTCTAACAGTGACTATGATATTAGCTGAAGAAGTGTGAGGGGGTGGAGTGTGATGTGTGTTTGTGTGTCTATATATGTGTGCTATGTGTGTGTGCAGGACAGAGATCAACGCTGTGTGCCTTCCTCTGTTACACTCTTATTCTGTGAGACAGGGTCTCTCACTGAACCTGGAGCTCACTGCTCTGGCTAGAGTGCTAGCCAGCACGCTCAGGGATGTGCTGGTCTCCACCTCCCCAGTGCCAGGATTTACAGGGACATGCCTCCTCCATGCCTGGCTTTCCACCTGGGTGCTGGGGATCCAAACTTGGGTCCTCGTGCTTCAGCAGCAAGCTCTTTACCACGGAGCTGCCTCTCCACCCAGAAGCAAAGTTTTTAATAAGTTTTTTTAAAAACAAATTTAAGAAGTTTTCTGTCTTCCAAGCTTTTGCCGTGAACAGGTGTTGACTTTGTCAAAAGCCCTTCCTGTGCCCATTGACATATCCTGGGATGCTTTCTTTCCTGGAGATGAATTCACTGGTGGCTTAGATCAGGACAAACTCTGTATGTGAAAGAGCAGGGAAATGAAGGGGTAGACAGAAAGTATAGACATGGCCAGGGATGTGAGTAGGTTAAAACAAAGCTACATTCTCAGAAGGAAATGTGAAAAAAATCCTTATGACTTTGGAATGAGGGTAGATTTTTAGTCAAGACACCCCAAAATATTGCTAAGTAAGATGACATGAAAATGAAAAAGTTCTAAATATAAGGCAGTAAAAACAGCAAAAAGACAGGTATCAGTTGGGAAGGAGACATTAGCAAAACATTAAACCGACAATTGATTCATATCTACATACATAGAGTACCCTTAGAAATCAAAGGGGGGTGGTAAATTGAATTTTAAAAAAGTAAAGAAAAAGACATGAATGCACAACCTCAAATGACCAAGAAATAGCAGCCAGCAGAGACGTGCACATCAGAACCTACAGAGAGAAAAAACTGGAAGAAAAAATTAGATCCAGTAATTTGAAGTCGGGAGGTGACTCCGTGATTAAGAGCACTGACTGTTCCTCAGGACGACTTGCACTGGATTCTCAGGACTCAACAGGGCAGCTCACAACCATCTCACAGCCAGTTCCAGTGCACCCAACGCCCTCTTCTGGCTTCTGAGGGCACTGCATGCACATGGTGCACAGACATGCATGCAGGCGAAAGATGTAGACTAAAAGTAAATAGATTTTTAAAAATCCAACGATTCTAAGTGTTGACTAATCCCACCCGTGGAGGGATTATGTTCCTAGAACTGTCATTTGCCTACAAAATTAGTCTAAGTATTGGAAATGTTGTGGACTTTTTTGTTTATGAAAACATCATCCGCACGTTGCCCTTACTTATGATTTCGAATGGAGAGAATTGTAGTTCATATTCTCATGCAGGATATAGAGAGAAGTTCAGGGACTTTCTCACTCAAGCAGCAGAGCACAGATATGTCTCAGCAATTCTTTCTTGATTCAGTCATCTAAGGAGCCTACGCATGGATCAGTGCCTGGCATGTAACATTAGGCTTACCTGTCTCCACAGATCAGCAGTTGATAGGACGGTTGGGGGTGGGGCCAAGGAGGGGCAGGAGGTGTCCAGTCAACTGTTGCATGGGGCCTTGCTTCTGTGTACCTACTCAGAAATATTTTGAAATTTACTCCCGACCAGAATATCTCCAATTACTTGAAAGTTGGTGCTGATAATTAGTGCATTGCTTTTAGTGAGGGAGGGAGGACCAAACACCAAAGGGACACTTCATTCCCCTTTCTGAACTCTACAGAATGCTCATTTGGGATTCAGGTAATCCTGGGGAAAGTAGATGATTTTTTTCCCCCCTTTCTTATCTTCTAACCAGTTTTCATTTCTCCCTCAGCAGAGGAGTCTAACCCTGCTCACATTTTCCTCCTTTGCTTGGGTGGCCCAGGTGACTGAGCTTTCTTGGTGGCTGTTCTAGCTACATCCTCGACCGTGACTGATCATCCTGCACCTTCCCTGTTCTAGATGACTTCCGACCTTCTGTCCTTTCCTCTCTGACTTCCATGCCCGAGTCAAACTTCCTTCCTTTCTTATGGTTTGTGTTCTCCACTATTTTTAGGGCCTCACTCTAGAAGAGCAACAAATGACACTCATACTGCTAAAGCAGTCAGACAGACCTGGCGTCAGTCTGGAACTTAGAATCCTGCAGGAGCTTTAACGAGCTTCCTTGTCTTTCAACAGCTATTCCAATAGCTACTCTGGCTGATTTAGGGAGAAGTAATACAGGCAAAGTGCCTGAGATTTAGCTAGAACTAAACAAATGCTCCCCACTATTGTTGTTTGACTTATATCATTTCCATTTGCTGGCAATCCCGTCCCCGGCCTCCCTCACTATCACCTTTTTCTCTGGCAGAAGGGCATTGGCCCATAACCCAAATGGTCTTTTTTCTCTTGTTCAAGGTGATGTGGGTGCCGCCCAGGAAAGAAGAGCAGAGCCTGTCCCATCCTCTCAATCCTATGAGTCACATTTGCTAAAAGGCAATTGCAGCTATGAGACTGGAGACTCATTTAACCAGCCACCCTTCCTGTCTACAATGAGCAGGTAGGGACATTTGACGAAAGTTGAAGACTTGAGGTGCTGTTGCTATCCCAAGGGCTAGTTCTCCTTCCAGACACCTCTGTATGTCTCTTTCTAACCCCAGTCACTGTATCCAGACCTCGGGTCCTTGCAGATGCGCTCCTTGGCTAGCTGAACTGCAAAGCCCTCTCCTTACTGGCATTGGTTCAGTTCTCTGCAGAATCCAGTGCCCTGGGGAGATGAAACTTGGCTGCAGCTCACAGACAAAAGTCCACCTCCCATTCCAGAATAGAGAAGAAGACCAGGCCTGGGAGGGTCTGGGCCAAGGAATTCAGAAAGCCTTTCTCTTGGGTCAGCCCTTTCCCTGAGCCCCAGAACCTCCCTCTGCCAGCTTGCCTCTGGTCTCTCAGAGGAGCTTCATTTCCTCAGCATCTCAGGCCACTCGGGCTCAGACTCCTGTTAGGATCCTAGAGTGTTAACAATAAACCCAAAAACCGTGATCACCGTGGAGAAAAAGATAAAAATAAAGGCTGCTTGATGTTGAAATAAGTATATATAGACCAAATCTTAGTTCTGATCAACATCTCGCAATAATTATTGGTGCAGGGATATCAACTACTGACATTACACAAAGACTTTTTGTATTACATATGACCTTTTCAGAACAGTTGAGTGACTGAGGTGGGGTGCCAGCATGAAATTATGAGCCATCTGTAGGAAGGAAGGCAGTGATAGAAGTAGATACAGTAATCAGATGTTACAGAACACGTTCGATCCAATAGAGAGTAGATAGATAGTAATCAAATGTGTTATAAAACAGGCTCAACTGAGAATGTGCTTATGTGTGAAGATGTGTAAGAGTACAGGTGTATCTATGTGCTCACGTCGGGGGTGTTGTGAGAGGTGTGTGTGTGTGTCTGTGTCTGTGTGTCTGTGCGCCTGTGCCTGCACGTGCACAACTGTGCGTTTAGTCAGAGCTGTAATTACAGGGTTACTAGAGACGTGAGGTGTATAGTTAGGCTTTGGTCAGCACTTTTATTGTTAATACTTAGTGAGATTAGTCATTTTATTTGTTCCTTTTGAATGCCAAAAATGGAAGACAGCTGTTCGTGCACTGAAATTCCCTTTTGAAAGATAGTTCTTTCTGTTCATCAGCTATATTCTGCCCCTGGGGAAATGTATTTTTAAATTGCATCGTCAAATGCAAGGTGTAGGAAGGATCACCTTGGTCATTACTTCTAAATAATAAGTTAGACTTAACATGGGGAAACACTGCTGAGAGCTGACAGGAAATATCTGGCGGAGTTCATAATTATTCAGTCCCCTCTCCTAGGGCAGGGAAGAACGCCTGAGTACTCAGACCCTAAGTTCATCCGAAAGCTGAGAGCAGCAAGGGGAAGTGGTGTCCGCAATGGACAAGAAAAGCCGAAGACTGGAGGCTTACATCAGATCCAGCCGCCACCAGGACGGGGAGCGCCCTGGAGTTTCTCATCTTCCATGATAAAGTCCCAGAATTTGCTTCCACTAGTGCATTCAGTATTTACCATGAACAGAGCAGAAAGTCAGAAGCTTAATTAAAGTTTAAACAAAGGCCATATTTATGGCTTGTTCTTTGTTCCGACCTGTCAGGCTTCTCCAACAGAGGTAATATTTATCTCTCCTCTGTGGATGTTTTGAAGACATCATCCTTTTTATTCCAGAAGCAGCTAGTCATTTTGTTCCCCAATTCAAACAATGACCTAATAATAGGAAATCTACCAGATTGCTGTGTAACAGAGGCACTTTCTTAACTCCATAAAACAGCCCTGATTTTGACTAAGGTTATATTGTTATTACTGAGGTAAAACCTAAAAGGCATAAAGCAATGGAACCATTGCAAATCAACACTCTAAAGATGTCTGTCGAGTGCACTTCTGAGACAGCCCAGCTGTTGGCTTCTGTGGCTTCCCAGTCAAGTCAGATTCCCCTTAAGAGTCCCCAAGACAATGACACAAGGAAGCAAAGCAACAGTACAGAGGCTGGTCATGTTTCTTCTGCCAGCCTTTGGGTAGCAGTGGCTCCATCCTTCTGCATGCAGTTCCATGGCTTCTGAGCTGGGTTGGTCCTGCGTCTCCTTTTCCTTTCATTGATATGATTCCTCCCCAAGCCTGTGCCACGGGCTGATTGCTGAACTTTGCAGCCTGTAACATCATCGAATTGTTAGAAGAAATTGAGATGAAGTTGGGATCAGGACTGTGGAGGCACATTGGGAGGAATGTTGAATTCCCTAAGGAAAGTGGGATGGTTAGTGAACAATGAGTCCTCCTGCCTTAAATGATGCCTGAATTTGGAAAACTAAAAAAGATCCAGTGGAGGGGCACCAAAGAAGATGGACGCTACATAGACCAAGGCAGAAGGGACAGGGGAGAGACTAAGAAAGAAAACTTGGTAGTGACGTACTCAGAAAAGTGCAGCTGAGTCCTAGGTGTCTCCTCGATGTCCTGTGTGATCCCGGGCAGGCAGGTCACTTCATCTCCTTTGACTTCCTTTGTTCAATTTTTCACAATTCTGACTCTCTTGTCTGCCCCACTGGGCAAGAATCCAGCATCCAGTGAGATGAAATGTGTGACCACCCAAGGGAACCTGGGGTATTATTGCCACACCACGTGAGAGAAGCTAGGAGGAAGCATGTGTAAGCATGACTGAAGAGCACCCAACACAATCCCCAGACACTGCGGTGGGTGGGAGTCGCTCACTGATGGGGTCAACCCCACCATCATCATCTAAGTCTGAGCGCAGACACTGTACAATCACTTGGGAGGACAGTCACCTTTCCAGGTGTCTGTGAATCAGTTTCTCTTTGAAACGTATTTGTTGGATAGAGTTAAGTTGCTCTCAATAATTTGTTCATTCTCAAAGCTTTACGATAGTTTTCACGACGGTATTCTGAAACACTAAAGAACTAAAACAGTGTATTCTTGGTCACTAGATGTTAAAAAAAAATGCCATCCCTCACATTCCATACAAGAAAATGACTTAGGACACATGAAAATAAGTGTCTGTGAACATGAGTCCGTGTTCCATGAGTTTAGTCAGGAGGCAATCCTTCTGTCTCTAAGGTCATGCTCATGTGGAATCATCTTCAGAATACTTGTCTTTTAGACAGGATGAACAGAGATAGCTACTGTCTTTGTTTCCTTCTGCCCTGTGCACCTTCATGTTTTTGTTTTTTGATAACAATACTCCCTGGGGTATTTGTTGGGGGAATATCACTCTTCCTCTCCCCCCTATAAATTTTGAGGTAACTGCCAATCAGAATACTTATGGTTCTGGCCTCAAGGGGACAGACCAGGGTGGGCTCTATTTGGCACTCATGACTGACTTGGTAGTTTAAACATCAGCCAGACCAGTTAACTGGAGGGTTTATAGATGCATACTCAGACTGGAGCATACACATCTTCCTCGGGGTGAGGGAGAGGAGGCTGGTAGAATCCTGCAGCTATTGTGGTCAAACTCTCCTCCACATGTGGAAGGCTCTAAGAGGTTGTAAAATAGAACTAGGAAGGGGAGAAGAAAGGCAATACGGAAAAAGGGGGGAAAGAGGAAGAATTCTGTGGTAGGAAGGTAGAGCGGGAGAGGAGGAAAAAGATGAGGTTATAGGGAGAGACAGAGGGATGGAAGGAAGAGAAAGGGAATAATAAAGGAGAGGTATCTGAAACAGCGAGAAGAGAGAGAAGAGGGGAGGAGAGAAAGGCCGGGGTGACTGACATCATACAGAACTGGCAGTATGAAAGGTCTCGGGACTGTGTTGACATACGTGGTGATCTCTAAGAGAGCACTGAGAAGACACATTTGGCCATAGAGAACATAGACTCTTGTCTAGTTGGTGTTTGGTCGAAAGCATCACCTCAGCTCCCTAACACCCCTTTATACAAAAGTGTATCTTTTTTGGTGAAGTGGGGGCTTCACCCCAGCTCCTGGCATAAACTCCCTCCCTCAGTCTAAACTCCACCTCCAAGAGAGCCCGCCAAGTGGTGACCCCTCCCCAGGGAAGGTTGGGGCCACTCCCAAGGCTGTTTAGACTGCAGCTGAGAGAATGGAAACTCTGGGTTTCCCATGGTCTCTCCCTCTCCGTGTTTCCCCAGGGCCACCGGGAGGACGGCCATCTATTAAACAGGGGCATCTTTAATTTGGTTTGATTCAGTCTAATTGGAATTATTTGCACTGGCGGAGAGGCTCATCTAAGAGAAAATACCTAACAGTTGGGATAGTACAAAGACACACAGAATAATTTTAGGAACATTAACTTGTAAAATTTTAAATTCTGCAAAATAGGGGGCATCACTATTTCCCACTTCATATAGTTCAGTAAGATTCCCCCATCAAAAACTATGTCCTCGTGGTGGTCAGCCACCCAAGTGTCTTAGACATGGAAGGTGTCAATGAATATCTGTTAAATTAATGTGACAGAATAAACACACTCAAGGGTGGGACTCTCAAGTTACTCTTCCAAGGCTGCCGCTAAGGCCCCATCACAAAGTGGGAAGCTACATTTGTCTTGGGCAGCCTCCTGCTGGACACTTTTATCCCTTTGCAGCACCCCAACCCCAACAACATTCTTCCCAGTTGCCATACAATAAAACTTGCTTCAAAGAACAATTTAACACCCCTGTTAGAGTTGTAAAGTCCATTAGAACTTAATGGTCTGCTCTCCCTGGGCCTTTCTTAAGGTCATTTCAGAGGAGACCTAGGAAGTTAGGCTTTAAAACTGTGAAAGGGAATGCCTGGTTCTGGGCAATGCACCCTCACAAGAGGCTTTGGAATGGCAGGATGGCAGGGTCCTAGGGACGCCTGTGCTGTGGAGGCCTCCATGCTCCTGCAGGGAGCCTGGGTTGCTAGGCTCAGAATCCCTGAAGTCCCGACTGTGCGGCGCTTGAGAAACCAGCCTGTGTAAGCCTGATTAGATTTGCTTATGTTTTTCCTTTTTTTTTTCTTCTAGGAAAATAGATTGTTTTGGCCGTATTGTACCCACTAAAATCACAGAATGTTTCCAAACACTTTATGATCACTCAGAAAGAACAAACACTATGATTCCACAAGGTCAGGGAGTTTCTCAGAACCCATAACAACAAAGCTCTTACTAATAAACTAACATATATGCATATGAAGTTGGGTAACTAGAAATGGTCATCACTGATCCGTTTGAGTCATGCTATAGAACTATAGGCTGCTTCGGCCTGGATAGACTGATGAGGAAAAGCACTTCTTTCTTTAAGAATGTTTGGGTAGCCGGGTGATGGTGGCGCACGACCAGGCAATGGTGGCGCACGCCTTTAATCCCAGCACTCGGGAGGCAGAGGCAGGTGAATCTCTGTGAGTTCGAGACCAGCCTGGTCTACAGAGCTAGTGCCAGGACAGGCTCCAAAGCCACAGAGAAACCCTGTCTCTAAAAACCAAAAAAAAAAAAAAAAAAAAGAATGTTTGGGTATTTTCTGTCTCTAGACTTGCTAGTGTCATACAGTGTCAGTCCTGAGCAGTACCCAGACAAAGTTGTAGCAGTCATAGCCAAGCACAGCCGCGATAAAAGGTTCATTAACCATTAGCAATGTCTGTTACTGGTGGGGAAGCAAAAATGATTGCATGCCTTTTTCTTTTCTTTTCTTTTTTACAATGTAGCATTCCTTCCCCACCTCTGAAAGGTGTAGGAGCAAGGTCTCTGGCAAGCCAGCTGTGCACTTTGCCCTCACAGTAGAGCATTTAATCTAACAATTCTCTTGACACGTTTATGGGTGGGGCCAGGGAGACGTTAGTGGGGAAATACACCACAAAGAATCTTTTTTTTTTAACCTCGGAATTTCAGTTTGGAGGACTTTATAGTTTCTAGCAATTGTCTAGCCACCATGGAACAGGATCCACTGAAAAACGGAGACAACCAGAGGAAGTAGAGACGAAACTGATCTCGCAAACTGTCTCAGCCACCCACATCTAGTGATTTAAAATCGGGGGCAAAGCACAGTTTGTTTTACTTACAAGTGTTTAGCTTAGGTAGTCTACTACTTACAACCTGCACAAGGCCAACTCATCCCTCTATTAGTGGATTTCCTCCCCCAGCTATGTATGACCTTTAATAATTACCAACATCAGTTTTTCCCAAGAAAGACAATAAATAACACTCGAGAGTGATTATGCTGATAGAATTCTAGGGGTCTTTTCTACAATTCTGAGGTCCCAAATGCCAGAGAGCTTGCAAGCATGCCACACTCAGACACTCAAGAGCTTCAAGGTCTGTCCTTGCCTCCAGTCCACTCTACCTGCCATCTGTACTGCATCTAAGAAGAGGAGACGCTCGTTTTCATTCATAACCTCAGTATCATCAATGACTGTCCAGAGACCCTGTCAGTCACTGTCAGGTCTGGCCAAGAGACTGAGTTTCTGGACAAACAGAATATGTAATCTCTGGCTTCAGTGGCTCCAAGAGTAGTAGCTCAGGACGCCAATGCTAACCCCTCAGTTAGCATTCCAGCTGTCCAAAGCCAGGTTTAAGAAGTGATGAGCATGGTCCAGATGATAAAACAATAGACCATTTATGGGGATGGAAAACGACTCTTGAGGTATCTTTTCCTTTTCAATACTTTGAGCATAAACTGTGGGACCTTGCCAGTTTTACCCACTGCATAAGAAGTAACACAGAAGTAAGGAAGCAGAAGAAATGGGCAAAGATTCGAAACAAGGAAATGAGATAAATCACCAAAGATTGACCTCAATAAAATGGAATCATGTGATTTATGTGAAAGAGAATTAAAAATAACTCTTTAAAAAAAAAAAGGTTCTCATTGAGATCCGGTAAACATTCAAGAGCAAAGTGAAAATTTCAAGAAAGGGCAAGAAAATATCAAAAAGTACAAATGAAACAGAAGAATACAATAGCTAAGCTGAAAAGTCACAGCCGGATGCCAGGTAGACTGGATCACACAGGAGACAGAACATGTGAACTCAAACATAAATCAACAATTTGAACATAATTCACTTAGAAGAGAAAAAAAGAATTAAAAAGATTGAAGAAATCTAAGAATCTAAGTAAGGGAGCGTCAGTGAACTAACTCATGCACTGTGGATATTTTTTAAAGAGAGAGAGAGAGAGAGAGAGAGAGAGAGAGAGAGAGAGAGAGAGAGAGAGAGAGACAGAACCAGAAATATATGCAAAGAAATAAGGGCTGAAAGTTCCTTGCTTCTAGGGAGGGAGGGTTCGGTGCTAAGAAGCCCAAATGATATCAAGTATATGGAATCAAAAGAAACACACATCAAAAAATGGTTACAAAACTCTGGTGGTTTGAGTAGTAGGCCCTCATAGTCTCATATATTTGAACGCATAGGGAGCAGCACTATTTGAAAGGATCATAGGTATAGCTTTGCTAGGGTAGGTGTGGCCTTGCTGGGGTAGGTGTGGCCTTGCTAGAGGAAGTACATCACGGGGATAGGCTTTGAGGTTTCAAAAGCCACAGCAGGACCAGTGTCTCTTTCTCTTCTTCCTACTTTTTTTTACTTCTTCCAGATGTAAAACTCATCAGCATCTTCCCCAGCAGGATGTCTACCTGTCTGCCTCCATGCTTCCCACCTGATAATGGACTAAACCTCTGTAAGCCAAACCCAATTAAATGCTTTTCTTTATAAGAGTTGTTGGGGTCACAGTGCCTCTGAACAGCAATGGACTACCAACTAAGACAAGGACTAAATGTGATTTGGAAAAAGAGAAAAACTTACCCCATTCATGGGAACTACACATGACTATCAATGGATTTATCAAAAATCTTGAGCGTATGAGAGAGAAGAATGATATACTCAAAATGCTGAAAGAAAATACAAAACCACAAACCAAGCAAAGATACTGTACCTTAGCTGGGCATGGTGGTACATGCCTCTAATTCCAGGACTCAGGTTGCTGAGATAGGAAGATGGTAAGTCCAACCTGGGCTGTAGAGATATTTATTTAGATTAGGCCAATCCAAATAAATAAATATATATTATTTCTGAATATATAACCTTCAAAATGGAGAGTAGAAAGGATGGAGGGATATAATGGAGAGGGAGGTACCAGAACAGCGACAAAGGCAGAACCTGTGGGCGGAACTTCTGGGTCAAGAACAAGATGATGAGTGTGACTGAGTTCAGTCCCTTTCTGCTCTCAGCACAGTAACAGCACCTATCCCCTCTCTGTGTATCTCCAGACAGGCACATGTAAGGACCTGCAGCAATGGTTTGTGGAGACCATAATAGGTAAAAGAAAAAAAAGGAAAAAAAAAAAGGAGCTGTATCCTGCACATATCCATCTTCATACCCGAGTTTCTGATTTCTGCTTCTGACCACACAGATTTATTTATTTATTTATTTATCTATTTATTTTTTTATTTTTAGCCATAAAACATTTATTGAGGGAGAGAGGCAGAGAGGGAGAGAGGGGGGGGGGGAGAGAGAGAAAGAGAGAGAAAGAGAGGAGAGAAGGAGAGACACAGGTGCGCACGCCAAGGGAACAGGAAGGGGAGAGCCCACACAGATTTAGAAAGAGAGGTTGTAGCCACTGTTCCATGGCTCCATCACTACTGCTCTAATCCCCTCTCCGTAAGTAACCTGAGGTTTGTTATTCCCGCTTTGCTTTTTTCTCCCCACCCCCACCCCCAGTTAGAAACTACATTTTAAAGATTAAGGCCTTGGAAAGCAACCACGTATATAAGAGAAACTAAATTCAGTTCATTCAGGGCTTGGCTCCAAAATGACCAAGCAAAGAAGAAACAACAGTGAATCCAAAAGGGACCGCGGCCAGCAGCAGCCCATTTGCTGCATGAACTACTCCTGATGCGGGTGTCATTGCTCAGGCTAAGGCGCAGGCGCAGGCTTTCGGCAAAGCAAGTGTCTCCAATGCTCATGCGCTTCCCCAGCTCCACGACTATAGAAGCTGTGCTCTTCTGAACCAGGTGGAGAGGAATCCAACTCTAGAGAAACAAAACACGCCAAGCAAAGGTTCAGATCTGCTGGTTTTGCCCCACAACCTCTAGCAAAGCCCATGAGAGCAGCTGGAATCATAAAGGGAGAAGAAAACCTGTCTTCAGAGAAAAGTAAAATTTAATTTAATTAGAAAGGAAGGGAGGGAG
>NC_022017.1:8180848-8191392 GCF_000317375.1 Microtus ochrogaster
AGTCTACAACAATTTTAAAAACAACCCCAACCTGGAGAGCTAGGGTAAAATAATCAAGTTTCCAGAGATATCAGCCCTGCAAGTCAGACAAGTGAAAGCCACGAAACCCTATGAGAACACAAAGAGCTCAAAAAACTAAAGGGCTCTCAATTCTACTCTCTGTTTTCTATGTGAACACAGTTTTCCCATGCAACTGTGGTAACTACAGCTAATACGTGAATAAGAAGCTACATGTAGTATTGTGCATGTGTGTTCCTATGTGTGTATGTTTTACAATGTGTGTGTGTGTTTCACAACGAACTTGGAAGCTGTGATTTCTGTTTTGAACACCTCTCACTGTGGCTGCCTGGTAAGTTCCATGGCCCATTTTTCTTGAGATGCCCTACTGTGGCTGTGTGGTCCTTTCTCTCCCTCCATGACACTTGAATCGAAGGTAGACACTGACCAACAATGGCCTAGTCAGACTCAACAAAAGAATTGGGAATCTGTTGATAAAAGACTTGATAGTCCTTGGAACTGAGTCATTTGGCATGGTGATGTTTCCATGATACCTTAACTTTATAAAGTCAACCTGTCCGACTCTTTCTTGGATCTATGAAAGAATTTGTGAGCATGCATGCGTGTGTGTGTGCATGCATGCATGGGGTGGGGAGCGGCAATGTCCAGTCCTGATACTTTTATTTATCATCTCCTTTGATTCTTACTACTGCTCTTAAAGTTGGTTTTGTGAAGACCCTAGACAGGCTAGGGGGAGTGGTTTGGGATTTGTTTGAGACAGGGTCTCTCTATATAGTCCTGGCTGTCCTGAAACTCTTTATGTAGACCAGGCTGGATTCAAACCCAGAGATCCGCCTGCCTCTGCCTCCGAGTGCTGGGATTAAAGGTGTGCGCCACCATACTCCTTAGAGCAGTTTGCTGATGGTTACCTGGGGATCGCCTAGCCCGTCGGCTAGGATATGAGACCTTCCTACAATTCTCTTTACTGGTTCTAATTTACCAGAGGCGACAAACAGTGCATCTCATTTCACACCCTATAGAACCCACATAATAAAAGAGAGATGATTTTCTTTTTTTAATATTTATTTATTATGTATACAATATTCTGTCTCTGTGTGTGCCTACAGGCAGAAGATGGTACCAGATCTCATTACAGATGGTTGTGAGCCACCATGTGGTTGCTGGGAATTGAACTCAGGACCTTTGGAAGAGTAGGCAATGCTCTTAACCACTGAGCCATCTCTCCAGCCCCCAAGAGAGAGGATTTTCGTTAGAATTATAAATATGAAGAGGAGCCAACTTTGTAAGAAAAGCCCATCCGAGACACGGTTTCTCTGTAGCTTTGGAGCCTGTCCAGGAAATAGCTCTTGTAGACCAGGCTGGCCTCGAACTCACAGAGATCTACCTGCCTCTACCTCCCGAATGCTGGGATTAAAGGTGTGCGCCACCACCGCCCAGCTCAATTTTTCTTTTAAAAAGAAAACATCTTGAAGTTCCACTTTAATGACCTATCTAGTGTCTCCGCTGTGGGATCTAACACAACTCTAAAGAAAGCAGTGCTCAAAAGAACTACAAGATCCCCCATGCTTGTAAGGCAATCCTACTTACAGTAGTCCCGATGCAGGTGAAGTCTGCTGTGGGTCCTTTCATCAGCTAACAGTGCCTTTGGACTGCCACCACTTTCCTCAGAATCCTTATTAAATTGAGGTGAGGATGGGGTTTTGAGTTATGCAATTTCTCACCATTTATCCTTTTATTTCCCTCTTTTCAAATATCAATTAACTCCACTGAATCACAGCTATAGTCTAGCTAGCTAGCAATCATCTATCACTATCTATCCAATTTTATAATTTAAAGCATTCAGACAATGAGAGATATAAATTCTGAAGGCATATAAAAATCTTTTCTATTTTTATTCTCCACATAGGCTCATACTTATAGTCTTATACTAGTTATGTTAAATGATCCTTAAAATGTTCTTAAAATTGACGTTTTTGCAGAAATAAACTGACCAAGAACCAAAGTTTAAACATAATTTCAGCTGGTCTTGGTGGAGCACATCTTTGATCCCAGCACTCTAGAGGTGGAGGCAGACAGATCTCCATGAGTTAGAGGCCAGCCTGGTCTACATGGTGAGTTCCAGGCCATCTGAGGTGACATAGTGAGATCTTGTCTCAAACAAGCAACAAAAGACTTTAAAGTCAAATTTAATAACATACTGATCAGGCGGATGGACTCTCTGGCCAGGTCCATCTCTGGATTTCCAGAAAATGGCCGAGTCATGGTTTGCAGGGGCTTAAAGTATTCCCCATTAAGTCCAATCAGGGGCAGGCATACATCCTGACTTACCTCCAGGCTGTGAACCTCCCACCTACATGTGATCAAGCACATCTGGTCAAACAAACTAGTTTAGGGGTGTGAAAATATGTCTTGTTATTTCCCATAAACAACAGCCTCCAGCATTTCAGCAACTACCTGTCCTTGGGCAAGGGGCTTATAGATCAGAGGCATTTTTGTTTCATGGATCTCTAAGGCATACTAATTAAAACTTAAAATGTAACTTTGGCTCTTACAACTGATTCCCTATGGGCACAAACACAGGGCTAGAAATTTGAATCCCAAAGTTTGGTGAAATATTTTATTTTAAAAATAGCCTCTTGGGCTAGAGAGATGGCTCAGTGGTTAAGAGCACTGGCTGCTCTTCCAGAGGTCCTGAGTTCAATTCCCAGCAACCACATGGTGGCTCATAGCCATCTGTAATCAGATCTGGTGCCCTCTTCTGGCGTGTGGGCATACATGGAGGCAGAATGTTGTATACACAATAAATAAATAAATCTTAAAAAAAAAATAGCCTCTTGGGGATGGACAGATGGTTCAGAAGTTAAGAGTACATGTGACTTTTTGAAGAATATAAGAAATATTAAATGAGTCTTCTTATAAAATACTATAAAACTGGGGACTGGTGAGCTGGCTCAGAAGTTAAGAGCACTCACTGGCTGCTCTTCCATAGGCTCTAAGTTCAGTTCCCAGAAACCACATGGTGGCTCACAACCATCTATCTGTAATGAGATCTGGTGCCTTCTTCTGGCCTGCAGGAATACATGCAGGAAGAACACTGTATACACTGTAAATAAATAAGGCTTTTTAAAAATACTATAAAACCTTATGATAAGAAATCCAGAGCTTTTAGCCTCTTAAACCTTGGGTAATTTTTATTCAAATGCTTTAATCTACCCTAACCTGATCAAATAGTTTTCTAGACCAAGGGCTGTTCTACTCTCAGATCAAAGTGGTTGGCCCTTCCTCTCTTCCTTAGCACTGGTCTTTTGAAACCAGGCAAGTCTCAAAGACCTCTGAGATTCAACCCCAGCCACTGTGGAAGAGACCTAGGCACCACCTGAGTTAGAATCAAACCAAGCGTATGCACTTCCTGTGTCTCTGTGTTCACTCTCGGGAGTGTTAGGGTTAAAGTTAACCTGTCAGCCCCACTTGCCCAGGGACAGAGAACTTCCGGAGTGCTGGGGGCTGTTCTTCAGGTAAGATAACAGGCCAAGTGGTTTTCCTTCAGGACAAGGTTGGTTGCCCCAACTGCGTAGGCTGAGCTTGATCACACATAGGCAGAAGGTACACAGGCAGGAACTATATCAGAATGTATGCATGTCCCCCATTGGGCGAAGTCGGGAAGCCATGGCCTGGTGGGTTTTGCCGTGATGACCGCCTGACCATTCTCTGGGGACCCTGGGGATGCACCTGGCCAGGGTCCATCTTCCTGGCCAGTACTAAATAAAGCTTGCTTTAATGGGACAATCATGGGTTTGATTTTCCTCCTCAAATTTTCAGGTAAAGTTTAATTTCGTCCAGACATTTCAGTAGGAGGAGCAGTCTCTTTCTTTGCCACCCTGAACTGATTTCCAACAAGAACCCCAGGTTCAGTTCCTATCGTTTACAAGGGGACTCACAGCTGTTTGTAATTCCGGTCCCAGAGGATCAGACACCCTGTTCACAATCACTCAGACTTGCGTGTGGTACACAGACATTCATGAAGGCAAAACATGCATACACATTAAAATAGTTTTTAAACTGGGCGGTGGTGGCGCACGCCTTTAATCCCAGCACTCGGGAGGCAGAGGCAGGCAGATCTCCGTGAGTTAGAGACCAGCCTGCTCTACAAGAGCTAGTTCCAGGACAGGCTCCAAAAAAAACCCACGGAGAAACCCTGTCTCGAAAAAACCAAAAAAAAAAAAAAAAAAATAGTTTTTAAGTTCAAAATAAAAATTAGTAAAAATTAAAACAAAAACAACAAAAAACTCCCAATTCTCCTAAAAGAAGTCTTTCCTCTAATTTTTAAAATAAATATGTAAGTAAGAAGGGTTAGGGTTTTTATTAGTGTTTTCTTTGTGATTAGCTTTTCTCAAAAATACTTCTGATGCCTGTGTTAGAAATAAGCTCAGAACCACAAAGAAAGAGACCACCACCACCATCCTAACTGAAGGCAAGGTAAAACTTTACTCTAGATCAGTAGAGCGAACCAGGTGGTAAGAGCAAGTAAGCCAGGAGCAGAGCTGAAGTGTGCTAGGACTCTCCTTCTACTCTGAGTTGTGTGTGTGTCTTAACCTGATTGGTTGGAGTCCAACTCCACAGCCTTTTGTGATTGGCTAATCTTAAAAGACTAAATGCACAGGAAATGGGAATTGGTTTATTGTTCCTAAGAGAAAGGGATCATAGCTCTGCCTCAAGCATCTGGAATGCAGCCAGCACAAAAGTTTTCCTGGGTGGGGGAGGATAAAACATTTACATAAATGTTTTTCAGTTGGGGGAGGGGGAAGCAGGGGAGGACATGGACACTTGTAAAATGATTTGCGTTTCTTGTCCTAAACATAAATTTTAAAGTGTTCTTGCTAGAAAAGATTCAGATAGAATGTTTCCAGTACCCAGGAAGGAACACACTATGGCAGACAGTAGCGAATAGTCAAGGTAAGTAAACTCACATCTCTGAGCGTTATCAGCCTCACCCTACTCACACAGGAGATGTCTCTGCACTTGATGAAGGACCAAAGGACACATTTATTACACTGCCTGGCACTGCTTCCGCTTTGGGCAGTCCGCCTGACTTCTACTGCAAGTGAACCTTCACCTGTATTCCACAGCTGGTGAAGGTCCACGAACGAAAGCCTCTGTAGTAAGCCTACATCTGCCTCCATCCACGGCTAACCGTAGATTTGGGGATGCTGGGTTCCCTCCCCCCAAAAAACTAGTGCTCTCCAGCAAGGGAATCTTCCAGGATCCAAATCTTTCTAGATATTAGCTATTCACTTAGATTTAGATAAATTGATAGTACCGAAAGTCTCCCGTGATCAAATGTAACTGAGTCTCCTTCTGGGAGCCCTTGGTAGAGTGGAAAGGATGTTTGCACTCCATCTTCAAAGTGAGCCATGCAAGGGTGCCAGAAATTCAGCAGAGGCCTCTCAGGTGACAGTCACTGGCTTCCTGGGAACTG
Organism: Microtus ochrogaster; assembly: GCF_000317375.1. NCBI lineage: Eukaryota > Metazoa > Chordata > Mammalia > Rodentia > Cricetidae > Microtus > Microtus ochrogaster. The sequence goes on from NC_022017.1 coordinate 8,186,343, forward strand.
GGAGTTTGAGTTGTGGAATTTTCCATCCACCTTTTTTTTTTTTTTCATAGTCTTTGCCTTCAAGTGCCAATTGGTTCCTCTCAAGTCAATACAAATCAGGAGCTTTTTAAAACTGGCATCAGACATATGCATTATTTATCCAATCAGTTTCATCTTAAGGAAATAAAGGAGCAATTTTATTTTCTGATGAAATAAAAATATAAATAAATTAAAATAAAAATGAATTAATTAAATGTAAAGCTGACCCCATCCCAGCCCTCTCCCAAGACTGGGCAGATTTCACTACAGTTTTCCTCTCGGTGTGTGTGTATGAATGGGGCTTTATTAGGATGTAGATCTGCAGAGCCTTTCTCTAGTACATTCCATACTATTGTGTGTAAATATGTAACAAATTCGATTTTATTACTTTATGAGGCCTTATGTGCCATAATAATGCCAAGAGCACAAGTATTGCCTAAACGGATACTTTGTTGACATTTGTAGTACATCCTTGACCAAAAAAAACTTTTACAGAAAATGTGGCTTTTTCTGACCAGAAATACAGCTGGGCCCAAACATCAGTGCATGGTTACTGTAGATGAAGTAATTACATCTGTCTCTAGGTTGCTCCTGATGGAAGGCAGGTGAAGGCCATCTCCCCCTCACCAACAGGCTCCTGTCACTTGCAGAAGGAAGTGTTCCGAGCTCTGCACGCCCTTCCCTATCTGACAGAATCCAGTTGAGTCACAGAATTCCTATGCGGGAAGGAGGAAGGAAATGCTGGCATGGAAACTGAGGTGTGGGTCAGCCCTGTGAACTTCCAGAGAGTCATCTATGAGGCTAGAGTAACCCCTTGTCTTCCTGGAGAAAGCCCACCACCCTGTCTGCCAGAGGAGGCTTGTGGGAGGGGCTTGGGAAACAGGGTGGGGGGGAGCGTAGCTCTCTCTCCACACTCAATCCACTCTCCTCGCTGGAAGACTGAAGTCCTTAAATAGCAACAGCAACACTGAGCAAAAAGAGAGGGGTGTGAGAACAATGCTCACCTTACAAAAAAGGCTATGCTAGCCAAACGCAGCTCTCACAAGTCTAACCTCCTGAGCCAACACTCTCTCATCAGGAGGGCTCATGGCTCCAAGTCAGAAGTAAACAAACCATGGCGAGGTCTGTCTGCAGGCAAGTGGAGACAAGGCACGACCGAGAGCTAGGTGTGTGAGGAAGGTGACGAAATGGACATAGTTTCTGGATTAATTCATAAGGAGGGAAATGCACGGACCTGAGCAAGGGTTTAACCCCTCTCTGGCTGCAGGGTCAAACGCACCGTGCCAAGTGTGACACGGTCTCCCACCATTGACCACTCTGTATTTGAACACTTCTTTTGTACTAGCACTTGGATTTGTTTCAAGACTTGGTAGACACACCATTGCCTTCACATACAAAAATGCACACATTTAAGCATCTTTTGTTATTTTAAAAAAAAAATGTGTTGATTGAGAGTCAAGGAAGTTATAATCTGTAGTAACTCAGTTCCAGATTATACCAAAACATATCATTGAGCTCACAGCTGGGGACCATTTCTGGAGCCTGAGAAGAGGTAGGTGGCCTTGTCACACATGAAGCTGAAAAGGACCTAAGCTCAATTGCATACAGAGCGCAAGAATGTGTTTTCCCAGCGTCGATGCTGCTGCTGCTGCTGCTGCTGCTGCTGGCCTCGTGTCCGTGTGTCCATCAGCCTTGCCGATTCCACCACCTTCCCCTTGTCTCAGACAGCCCACTGTCCATCACAACCTGAACTGGTCTGGAGAAACATGGCGGCGTAAAGGAAAGAGCTGTGGGGGTTTTGAGGAGTTTTTAGTAACTTTACCGTAAGCATTTGCTGAAACAAATATTTTAAGGACAATGGGAGGAAAGAGGAGAAAGCAGGGGAAGTTCGTTTCCTACGTTTTCTCCAGATGAGTTCAAAGGTCTTGAAGGGTCAGCATATATTCCGCTCCCTGTAAGAGTGATGATGGTGGGTGATTTTTGCTCATCACTAGAAAAGGGGTGTAGGAAGGGACAGAGAAAACCTAAGTCTCAAGCATGCTCAATGGGGCACAGAGATTGCTAAATCTGTAGAACCAGGGTGAACTCTAAAAAGTTTAAAAATAGTTTAAGCTGGTTTAAACTATGAGTTTCAGATGTATGAGCTGAGACTCAGAGGTGGGAGAAAAAAACCTGAACACTAGAACAATTATGGAAAAATAACCACTGAAAACATTTTCCGTGTTTTTACATTTATGTGTTTATGATAACAGGCACACGCATGCCGCGGCTCTCAGGAAGACCGTCAGCCACAGCCTGTGAGAGTCAGCTCGCTCCTTCTACTGTGTGGTTTCAGAGGTCAAGCTCGGGTCATCAGCTTGCTTGCCTGCACCCTTACCGAGTGAGCCGTCTCATTGGTCCCATGATTAAAAAATGAACAGGGAAAAGCAACAATGTAAATGCTACCCATTAGGCTTGGCTAGCTGTGTTGCCCAGAGCAAGTGACCTCAACTCCCTGCACCTCAGCTCCATCACGCGTAAACTTGAGATAACATAAAGCTTGCTAAGAAAATCAAACCAGTTACTACTTTGGAAGCACCTAGAATAGAACCAGGAAACAAGTGTCGGTGAAAACCCTCCGTGCTATTGCTGAGCCGCCACTAAATAATCCACACAGGCCTTTGTCAAACAAGCGTCTTGCTGACGAACTGGCATGCTACAGTGGCGTGAGTGCCAGTGCACAACGGGACCTGGACCGTAGCTTCCCGGGACCCTGGACCACAGCTTCCCTCGCAGGCAGGCCGAGGAGGGGGCCGGGGAGAGTCCTGTCTCCATGGCAAAAGTCACTCATTTTCAAAAACACTTAAGTATCTATGTTCATGTCCTACTAAAACACTCCAAGAATGAAAGTCCAGCCTTCCAAGTCCCCGCTTTGGGTTTTGGAACCCTTGAGTAAGCCTCCCACGTGCTCATCTCCCGGTCCCGTGTGAAAGCAATGTCACCAAGATTGCAAAAGACAAACTGTACCCGAGCTCACCTTTGCCGTGGGAGTTTCACAGCATATCACGCATTCCTTGAAAGCACATGGCTTCGCAATTCTGCACAATTTTCTTATCTTAAAATCACTGGGGGCAAAAGGTCATTCCTGATTTCTTTCAAGAATTTTGAATTGACCGTGGAAATAGAGCCACGTGGCCAGAATATTCACTGGGGGAAGGGGGAGATGTATAAAGAAGAATGAGCCCTGAGCTCGGAGGTTTGGGTTCCAGCCTGGCTTTCCTGCGGGCACTTCACATGCCTTGGTCCGGGGAAATCATTTCCACTTCCTGGCAGTCAGTTCCTTTTCCTGTGAAACGCACATTTGAGGCCCTCTTCCCTCGAATTCCATAATTCAAACTGCTATGCATTGGTTTGCATGAATCCATGAGTCATTAAAACCTGGCAGATTTCATAAGATTATTTAATAAGCAAAATGTCTCATAAGCATTCAAGAGAACTTGGATCCGATTCCCAAAACATTACAAACTCTGTTTGGGCAAAGACTTCAAACTTAAGAAAAAATGTGCCTTGCTACAACATTGTGAGGCGGTGAGTAGCGTTTTCTCTCACGGTTACCAGCTCACTCTTTTGGGGTGTACAGCAGAGAGGGGCACCACCTTTTTCAAAACGAAAGCAAAGCAGAGGGGCACACTACATATGTGTAACACTCTCAGTGTTTCATGGTGTTTTTTGGCAACAGTTTTAGCTATATCGCCCCCTCATTTTCCACTTGGTCAATGTAATCACCTTGCAAAATCATCCAGGCCCAGGAATTATCATGTTATATTTTTATTGTTCCCATTTTTCAAATGGCTAGAAATAAGATAACATGCTTTTACAAAGCACTGACGTTCCTCAAATATGGGTCTGACCGGATCTAGGGGCGGCCTTTGTACTGCAGTCCTGGGCATGGTGCCACCAGCCTGCATGTCACACAAAGGCAAATCTGTCTCTCTCACATGTCGAGCACAGAAAGCTCTCCTGCCAACCACTAAGCCATTCTCTGAGGCCACGGACAGCACTCTTAAAGGGCCTCTCTGGAAAAACCGAGTTTCTAGACATGAGCGAGTGTATGGACAGCTGAGCCCACCCCTGCCTTCCAGGGCCTGAGCTTTCCCGTCATTGATGTTTTTCCGGGAACTCAGTGGCCACTTTGGGAAGGTTGTGGAGAGCATGCTCACCTGAACTGTTTTTTTATCCTAAGGTTTTGGTCATTGCTTGGTTTATTTAAAAGAGAGGAGAGATAAATACATGTCCTAGCAAGAAAAACCCTGCAAGGTCCCAGGCGCTTTATACCCTTGGGTATAATTAAGATTAATTAAGAGGACCCCAGAGCTGCAGCTTTTGCCATTAAGTGACTGAGGGGTCACCAACTTCAATTTGCATATGCAGGGTTTTGAAAACAAAGCACCACTCACCATAACCAACTCCTCCACCCCCTGCTGGAAACAAAGCCCCTGTGTGCACAAAGCATTTTCCCTGGGCAGGGCTGGTGGCTCCTGAAGGAAAGAATCACAGAGATCACCATCACACCTCACTCTTTCTCCCTGCCGATTGGCAGAGACAGCCACATAGCAGTGTTGTGGAATATTGATTTAAGATGTGGTACATTCGTTTCTGCTGTGGTGGAACATCTGTTTAAGGATGCACAGATGTGCTGCATTCTTTCATTGAATTTGTTTAACTCTGTGAAGCTGTGTTACTTTGCCTGCCTAAAACACCTGATTGGTCTAATGAAGAGCTGAATGGCCAATAGCTAGGCAGGAGAAAGGATAGGTGGGGCTGCCAGGTAGAATAAATAGGAGAGGAATCTAGGCTTGAGAAAAGAGAAGAGGAAGGAATGAGAACAGGAAAAGGAGAGAAAGACACCAGGGGCCAGCCACACAGCCACACAACCACACAGCCACACAACCACACAGCCACACAACCACTCAGCCACTCAGCCACACAGCCACTCAGCCACATAGCCACATAGCCACACAACCACACAGCCACACAGTCACACAGCCACACA
>NC_022017.1:8191492-8198522 GCF_000317375.1 Microtus ochrogaster
AGCCACACAACCACACAGCCACACAGCCACACAGCCACACAGCCACACAGCCACACAGCCACTCAGCCACACAGCTACTCACTCAGCCACACAGCCACCCAGACACTCAGCCACGCAACCACCCAGCCACCCAGCCACCCAGCCACTCAGCCACACAGCCACTCAGCAGCCTCGGAGTAAGAAGGAAAGAAAGACATATAGAATAAAGAAAGGTAAACAGCCCAAAGGCAAAGCAGAGTTAAAGAGAAACAGGATAATTCAAATTAGAAAAGCTGGCTAGAAATAAGCCAAGCTAAGGCCAGGCATTCATAAGAAAGAATAAGTCTCCGTGTATTTATTTGGGAGCTGAGTGGCAGGCTCCCAAAGAGTAAACAAAACAACAACAAAAAACACAACTGCAGGGCAATTCGTATGGCTATATTGTTCCTTTATGCCAGTTCTTGAGATGAACACTGTCACTGTTTCTCTGGCTACAGAAATGAAACAAACATGGATCTGGATATTGATCATTTCCATTGAGAGTAGAGGACATCTGACATCGTGGTTATCACATGCATCATGGCAAAGTCTGGGCCACCAGTATCGAGAAGCAATCTGTTATGTTGGACGAAGGTTTTTCTAAGCAGTCACAGCCCCAATTCCCAAATGGTCACGTCACAGGAAGCAGCTCTTGGGATGTGACTGTGGCGGGCCAAGCACAGTGGGGTGGTAACAAGTCTTCGAACTTCATGTAGAACAAGTCTTTTGCTGTTGTGTTCACCCAACGATTAAATGCAGCAAAGAAGCAAGGTTGAGGATGAAGTTTCCCTTGAAATGCCTCTGCATTCCACCATCGTACTTAAAACAACGGGAGAGGTGCCTCCCTCTAAGCACTGGAGGCCCATAAAACCTGGCAGGAGAAACAATGGCTGCTACAGACACCCAAACTGGATAGAGAATTCAGTCCTCCTGGACCCGAGAGCACAGCAAACTGTGGACACAGAATCAGCAAGGAGCGTGGGAGTCTGGAGTGGGGAGACATGCAATGTCCATCGTGGGGACTGTCGCAGAAGTGTTAGGAGTCTCAAGGCTTTCCAAAATCTAGTAACACATTGAGTACCCACCTCATCCCCATCTCCATCATAACCAGGGACAAACTATGGAGACGGGATGGAATTTTTTAGGATGTGTGTGGTGTGACTTCCTGCAGTGTCCTGAGGCACTGGGGAAAGGTGGTGGGTGGATGAGCCCTGCACATGGCCACAGGGCCTCAGGCAGAGAAAATCCTGCAGAGATCACCTGATCCCACAAAGCACCAGAATATCAACCCTGGACATCAGACGGGGGCTTCTGGGGGAGAGTGGCTTTCCATTGCCGTCATAAACACCAAGACCAAAGGAAACTTGAGTGAGAGAGGGTTGATTTGGTTTACATGTCCACTCCCGGACCATCACGGAGGGAAGTCAGGGCAGGAACTCAAGCAGGGGTAGAGGCAGGAAGCATGGAGGAAAGAAGCCTGTCTACTGCCTGGCTCTTGGGCTCATGTCAGCAACCTCTCTTATCCTCTGAGGATCCCCGCCCCCACCCTGCCCAGGGACCGCACCCCACACAGTGGATGGAGTTCCTACACATCAATCATTAATCAAAAAATGCCCCCATATATTCGCCTACAGCCAATCAGATGGAGGCATTTCCTCAATTGAGGTTCCTTCCGGTGTCAAGCTGACAGAAACTAGCCAGCCAACACTCTTTCATCAGCTATGCAGTCTGGTTTGAGAGAGAGAGAGAGAGAGAGAGAGAGAGAGAGAGAGAGAGAGAGAGAGAGAGGAGGTAGAAAAGGAGGGAAATCAGGTATGCCTAAGAGACAGGAACTAAAGCCCCCACCAGGAGAAAACACTGGCTGGTGGAATGGCGGCACAATATCTTCTAGTTCATTATTTTGCTCATTTTATTATCTTACTTTTAAGGGTTTTTTTTTTGTATTTACACTTTTATACTTTGATTTTACATTTGTTGTGCTGTAACTTGAATCTCACTGGCTTTTCTGTCATCTTTCCTTGCTCTGACCCTTGACACGTATTTTCTCTACTTCTCACTCCTCTCGCACCTAATTTCCTTCCATTCTTTCTTTGCCCCTCGTTTCCCGCTCTCCAACTCCCTCGTGCTCACACTACTTAAAACTGGTACCCCTACCTCTAAGACACTACACCAGATGTGGCCCTCAGAGGCCACCATATGGTGTGGGACCATGTGGATGCTAGCAATCAAACTCTGATTGGATACCCCAACTAGGTAGGTAGCCGCTGTCTCTGTGCCTGAGGGGGCGCAAGTGTCTTCTCCAATGATTAGCTCTAGGACAACTGTCAAAGCACTGTGTTTATTTCAGCTGGCTTCCATGAAACCTAAGTCCAAGAAAAGGCAATATATTATGGGGAAGACACACATAAAATAAAACAGAAAAAAAAAGTGGAGAAAGAGAAAAAAGCCTAAAGGCTGGAGGGCACACACATCCCCACAGATAGGTAAAATACAACAAAGAAACACAAAGCCATCAGACACACTCCACTACAATACACACAAGCTGACAACATCTCAGAAAACAACAATAAAAGAAAACTGAAAGCCAGAAAGATTCCTCAGAGCCAAGTTTTTAAAGGATCAATGTCTGTATATCAAATAAGCAAACGAAGGAAGAACATCAACTCAGAAGCTATGTGAGACAGTTGCAAAATCAATTCTGTGCCTGCACAAGAAAGACACCAAGGTAGATGAGATGATCAGGAACTTTAAAGATTTTAAAACATAAAGGAGAAAAATGAAATGGAAAGACTGAAAAAGAACCAAACATAAATTCTAGAATTGAAAAGGAAATAAAAAACACCAGTAGAAAACATCACTAACAAAAAAAGATCTAGTAGAAGAACAAATACGAAGGGGCGGGGGGGTGAGGACAAACAGTGACACCCTACAGCAGAATAAAGAAAACAGGTGATGAACACAACCAGCCCTCACAAGAACTCCGAGATGCACTGAAGAGACCAAAGAATTCGCGGGGTGGGTGTTGGAGAGATGGCTCAGCACGTAAGATAAGCACTGGCTACTCTTCCAGAGGACCTGAGTTTGATTCCCAGCACCCACATGGTATCTGACAACTCCATTTCCAGGGGACACTCCATCTGGCCTCTGAGGGCACTAAGTATACACATGGTATGCTGACATGCATACAGATGAAACACTTATACACAGAAAATAAAACTTAAATTAAAAAAACCCGTTTTTAAAAGAATTCCTGGGGTAGAAAGAAGACTGCAATAAAGGTTAAAGGCACAGAGGATTTAGTCAACAAAATTATAGGCAAGAATCTCCCAGCCCTAGAGAAGAAAGGGGGCATCCAACTAAAAAGAGGTATGGAGAGTTCCAGACTCCATACTCAAAGAAGACTCCTTCCATTGCATATCACAGGCAAGGTGTCAACGGTACAATTCCAAGAACAAGGCTAAAAGCTGCGAAGGGAAAAAGTAACTCACATATAGAGGAAGAGCCATGAGGATGACATCAGACTCGTTAGATAGTTTTGCTCATAAGAAATTAGGAAAGAATATATTTCCTAAGATAAATAACTGGAAGAGAGTCAAATGGAACCAGTTATACCCAACAAGAGAATAGATTATTAGTACTAACCAAGATAGAAAAGTAGACCAACCAGATCAACAACCAACAAAGCAGAAAATATGCACCCATCTCAGTAATAATCCTAAATGCAAATGCGGTTACTTTACCAATTCAAATATGCAGAATAACTGACTGGTTTATAAAACATGGTCGGGGGGGGGGGCTGATTCAGAGTGTAGAAGTGCATGTTGCCAGCCCTGAATACCTGAGTTCAGTTCACAGAATCCACACTGTAGATGGAAGGAACTGATCCTGCAAGTTATACTCTGACCTCCACATGCGACCCAAGCCACATATGTGCCCATTCACAGACATGCCCAAAGAAATGAAAAAGAAAATTTTAAATAAAATCCAATTTCCTGCTATCTCCAAAGGAATCTCACATTTTTACCAAAAAAATGAAAAGTCAAAAATTGGCAGTTGATCTACCCAGTGAATGAGTATACTGGTGTTCTGGTTCTCCTACCTGATAAGGCAGTCTTCAAACTAAAACTGGTCAAAAGAGAAAAGAGGGTCACCTCATTATACACCAAAAAGTTAGAACCACTGTAAATATGTACTCATTGACTCTTGGCGCTGCCAGTTTCATGAAACAAATGTTAAAAAGCATAAAATACCCCATGGTTCTGACACAATAGTAGTGGAAGATGTCACAACCTCACCTTCCTATGTAGATAAGTCTTCCAAATTAAGAATTAGTAAAGAAACTTTAGAGCCAAATAATACCACAGACCAATGGGCTTCACAGACATCTAACAGATATCTTACTTAACTATTGGAAATGCATACTCTTTTCAGTAGCACATGGAACCCTCTTCAAAATCACACCACAGGCTGCGAAACAAGGCTTAGCAAATAAAGAAGTAATTCTTTGTATCCTAATGATACAGACAATACATAATGAGTGTACAAATCGATACCAAGAGAAACTCAGAACCTACATAAATACTTGGAAACTGAACAATCCACTTTTGAATGAACAAATGGGTCATTGAAGAAGTAAGGGAGGAAATTTAAAAATTCCTAGAATCAAATGAATCGGAATGCAGTCTAGCAGAACCTCTGATAGACAGCCTAGGCAGTCCTGGGAGAAAAATTCAAAGCTAGAAGTGTTCCTGTTTTAAAAAAAAAAAAATCAGAGAGATCTCAAAGAAATAACCTACTGATGAGCCCCAAGGTTCTAGAGGGACAAGAACAAACCAAACCCAACTGCAGCAGACTGCAAAGGTTTGCGGCAGATATTAATGAAAAACAGATCCAGATCAATACATAGGATCAATCAACAAAGTGTTAGGTCCTAGAAAAGACTAACAAGATCAACAAATATCTGGCCAAACTAACCGAAAGGGTGAGAAGACCAAAGTTAATGAAATTAATTAAAGATGAAAGGGAGGTATTGCAGAAGCTCCAGGCATATCCCAAATCACTGCGAAGCCTTTGAATACTTATATTTACAAAAGCTGAAAGCCTAGAGGAAACTGATTAATTTCTAAATGTATATAATCTAGCAAATTAAATTCAGACAACATAAACAATTTCATCAGCTCCATAACGAGCAATGAGACTGAAAGATTAAATTCATTAAAAAGAATCTCCCCATAGAAAAAAAATGTCCAAATGTCCAAGGTCAGATGAATTCACTGCTGACCAAACTCTAGTAGAAGATCTAATATGAACCATTCTCAAACTGTTCCACAAAATAAAAATGAAAAACTAAACTCATTCTGTGAAGCCAGTATTACACTAACACTGTCCTGGCTAATTGTGCCATCTTGACACAAGCTAAAATTGTCTGTGAGGAGGAAGCCTTGATTTTAAAACTGTTTCCATAAGATCAGGCTGTAAGCAAGCCTATAGAGCATTTTCTATAGTGGTTGATGAGAAAAGGCCCAGTCTAATGTGTGGGGAGGTGGGCAGGGAAGGAGGACACACTGGGTTGGTGGTCCCAAGTTCTGCAAAAAGAAGAAGAGGAGGAGAAGGAGGAAGAGGAGGAGGAGGAGGAAGAGGAGGAGTAGGAGGAGGAGGAGGGGAAGAAGAAGAAGAGGAAGAGGAAGAGGAAGAGGAAGAGGAAGAAGAAGAAGAAGAAGAAGAAGAAGAAGAAGAAGAAGAAGAAGAAGAAGAAGAAGAAGAAGAAGAAGACCGAGCAAGTCATAAGGGCATCACTTATCCATGGCCTCTGTATCAGCTCCTACCTATGAGTACCTGCCTAGTTTGAATTTATGTCTCAGCATCCCACAAAAGACTATGACGCAGAACATACAAAGCCACAAAACATGCAAAGCCAAATAAACCTCTCCCAGTTTTCCTCTCCCTGTTGCTTTCGGTCATGGTGTTTCATGACGGCAGCAGAAAAGTAACTAAGAAAGAAATAAAAACCAGGAAAAGACACAGCAAAAAGAAAAGAAAACTATAGACCAATTTCCCAACGAATAGGGATGCAAAGCTTCTCAACAAAATGCTTACAAACCACATCCAGACTATAATAAGATTATATATGATGGCCAAATTAATTTCATCACAGGGATATAAGACTGGTTCATCATACACAGATCGATAAATAATCCATCATTTCAATCTACCTAAGCACATTAACCATAATCATCTTTATAAATGCAAACATTTGACCAAGTTTGACATGCCATCATTATAGAAGTCTAAAGAAAATAGGAATAAATGGAACATGACTGAACATAATCAAGCAGTATACAAAAAAAAAAAAAACCCACCACAGCCAACATCATTCTAAATGGAGGAAAACTGAGAGCACTTCCTCTAACATCTAGGACAAGATAAGGGTACGTACTCCAGTATTATTCCAAACAGTACTCACAATAGGACAACAAAAGGAGATCAAGGGAATACAAATTGGAAAAGAAGAAGTCAAACTCACTATTTGCTGATATGATAGTTTACATAAGTGACCCCAAAAATTCTACCAAGGAACTTCTATAACTCGTAAACACCTTTAGTAATGTAGCAGGATAAAATATTAACTTTAAAAAAATCAGTAGCCCTCCTTTACACAGATGATGAATGGGCTGAGAATGAAATCATAGAAACCTCGCCCTTCACAATAGCCACAAAAAACACAAAGTATCTTGGAGTAACTCTGACCAAACAAGTGGAAGACCTGTATGACAAGAACTTTAAATCTTGGCAAAAAAGAAATTGAAAGAGACACAAGAAAATGGAAAGATCTTCTATGCTCTTGGGTAGGTAGAGAATTGACATATGAAAAATGATAGTCTTACCAAAAGCAATTTACAGATTCAATGCAATGCCCATCAAAACCCCAGCAAAATTCTTCACAGACAGACCTCGAAAGAATGGTACTCAGCCGGGCGATGGTGGTGCACGCCTTTAATCCCAGCACTCGGGA
>NC_022017.1:8198627-8207528 GCF_000317375.1 Microtus ochrogaster
AATGGTACTCAACTTCATATGGAAAAGCAAAAAAAATCCTGGATAGTCAAAACAATCCTGTACAATAAAGGAACTTCTGGTGGCATCACAATCCCTGACTTCAAATTCTACTACAGAGTAACAGTACTGAAAACAGCCTGGTATTGGCATAAAAACAGATAGGAGAACCAATGGAAACCAACTGAAGACCCAGATATTAATCCACATACCTACAAATACCTGGTTTTTGACAAAGAAGCAAAAAATGTAAAATGGAAAAAAAGCATATTCAACAAATGGTGCTGGCAACATTTAGAAGAATGAAAATAGATCCATATCTATCACCATGCACAAAACTCAAGTCCAAATGGATCAAAGACCAACCACACTGAACCTCATAGAAGAGAAAGTGGGGAGTACACTTGAACTCATTGATACAGGAGACCACTTCCAGTAGCATAGATACTGAGAGAAACAATTAATAAATGGGACCTCCTGAAACTGAAAAGCTTCTGTAAAGCAAAGGACGTCATCAACAAGACAAAACAACAGCCCTACAGAATGGGAAAAGATTTTCACTAACCCCACATCAGACAGAGGACTGATCTCCAAAATATACAAAGAACTCAAGAAATTGGTCATCAAAAGAACAAATAATCTAACAAAATTGTGCTCACAGTCTTAGCTAGAAAAGTAAGACAAGCAAAATATTCAAAGAGTAAAACACAAACAGGATAGGAAGGAGTAAAATTATCCCTGTTAGCAGAAAACATGTGTCTATACTTAAAATACCCTATGAACTCAATTGAAAACTTTAAAATCTGACAAATACTTTTAGTAAAATTGCACCATACAATATTAACACACAAACCAGTAGTGAACCTACTGAGAAAGAAATCAGAAAAAGTATACCACCTAGAACAGCATCAAAAGCAACAAAATACGTAAGAAAAAGCCTAGCTAGCCAAGGAGGGAAAAGGGCTCTACAATGAAAAGTCAAGACATTGCAAGAAGAGATTGAAGAAGACACATGAACTTGGAATGACCTTCCAAACTTCTAGGTTGGTAGAACAATGTGAAAATGCTTCCATCACACAAGGTAATATGGATTCAATGCAATCTCCATCAAAGTTACAACGACATTCTTCACAGAATTAGAAGAAAAGTGTTTAAATTCATGAGGAGACATACAAGATCATGTACAACCAAACTACTAAGAAGCAGAAAGAACACAGCCATTGCTCCCATAACCCTGGACCTCAAACTATAATACAGACCTTTATGGCAGCGAAGGGTCTTGTAGAATAGTGGACCCAGAAAGAATGGACACAGCTATGGACGACTTACTTTTGACAAAGGTGGAAAAAGGAGACAGAGACAAAACAAAGAGTGCTGGCCAAATTATATATACACATTCAGAGGAATGAAGTTAGAACCGTATCTCTTACCCTGCGCAAAAATCAAATAGAAAAATGGATCAAAAATCTCAATTTAAAATGAAAACCTCAAACACTGAAAGATATAAAGAGAAACCACCTCAAGATAAAGACAATAGGCAAGACTTTCTGAGTAAGATTCAACAGTACAAGGGAAAATACATTGATAAATGAAATCACATGACACTGAAAGACTCCTATTCAACAAAGGAAGATGAGAGAGAGAGAGAGAGAGAGAGAGAGAGACAGAGACAGAGACAGAGACAGAGACAGACAGAGACAGAGAGAACCAATCAGTAAATTGGCCAACGAGTTGAATAAACAACTCTCAGAAAAAAACAAAAGTGGTCAACAGTTAGGATTGGTTTGGTTTTTAGTATTCAACATCCTTAGCCAAAAGGAAAATCCAAACTAAAAGCACTTTGAGATTCCAGATCACCTTAATCAAATGTCTAGTATAAACTGAAAACATGACCACTCCACAGTATGATTAAGAGGAAGGTTTTTATTGTTGATATGAGAGATAACAGCCAGAGGCATCTGAAAGAGTCCAGAGCAGAGAGAAAGGGAGAACTAGACTGAACATGGCCAGCAGACTGGACCCCAGGTCACAAGAGAAACGAGGGTGAAATTGGAAGCTTTCTGTCCCAACTGTTCAGTCTCAAATAACCCATTCAGTGGCTAAATGTGAATTATAAATTCTGGCCAATAGCTCAGGTTTGGTACTGGCAAACTCTTACACTTAAATTAACCCATATTTCTAATTATGCTTTGCCACATGGGGGGTACCTTTATTAGCATGACACATTCATCTCCTACTCCCTCTGTGTCTGGCTGGTTACTCCTGACTCTGCCCTTCTTCTTCCCATCATCCTTAGTTTGGTCACCCCACCTATACGTCCTCCATGGCTACTGGCCAATCAGCATTTTATTAAACCACCGATTCAAGTGACAAATCTTCACAGTGTACAAGAGGATTATCCCATAACAGGGGAGTAGGGTGCAGAGAAAGAGCCCAGTGAAAATAGCAGGGTTCTGAGGAGGATGGGAGCTGGGGGTAGGGGAGCCCATGAGCTGGGGAAGTTTAGAGCGAGCAGGGCTGGAAATTTTCCAGCAAGCACTCTGAAGTGTGTTAGCAGCTACTCTGAAACTGCAAGGTCCTGGAGGCCAGCATGCACTCTGGTATGCTAACAGGCACCATGGTAACCAAATGACCCTGTTGCCAGGGATAAGGGAAATGATTCCTTCTTGCAGAGGGGAACCGGCTCCACAAGTTTCTGGAGAATACTGGCTTTTATCCAACCACCAGAAGTCTCCTTTAGTGCAAGTTGAGCCCATTTCTGGGTATTTGGAGTCTGGGGAACTGGAGTCTCCACTGAACTACAATTATCAAAGAAGACAATGAAATCTCGTGAAGGCGTGGGTTAAAGTGTAAACTGATACAGCCACTGTGGAAATCAGTGCTTATAGATATTTTTCATAAAACTACCACACGATCTATTTATAGCACCCTTTGGCATATACCTAAAAGATATCCTATGACACAGAGTCTTGCACATCCATGGTTTATTGCTGCTCCATTCATAACAGCGAAGAAATATAATCATTCTAGATGTCCGTTGTTGTGGCTAGGCTTTTGTCAGCTTAGCACAGCTAGAACTATTCAGAAAGAGGGATTTCAATAGAGAAAAATGCCTTCATCTAGATTGCATGTAGGCAAGTCTATGGAGACATTTTCTTGATGGATGATTGATGTGGGAGGGCCCAGGCTTTGGGCCACTGTTCTGAACTGTGTAAGAAAGTCAGCTGAGCAGGCCATGAGGAGTAAGCCAGTAAGCAGAACTCATAGATAGCTTCTGATTCAATTCCTGTCTCCAAGTTCCTGCCTAGAGTTCATGGCCTGACTTCCCTCAGTGATGGAATGTGGCCTAAGTATAAGCTGAAATAAGCCCTTTCCTTCCAAGTTGCTTTTGGTCATGGTGTTTAATTACAACAGTAGAAACCCTATGATATCTATCCACAGATAATGAAATTATGATACAGATACACACTAGCCTTTTATTAAGTCATAAAGAAAAATGAAACTTCGTGAAACTGGATGGATCTGGGAATTAGTATATTAAATGAAATATTCCAAACTCAGACTGATAAGATTAATAACTATTATTATAAATTAAGTATTGGCTATTATCTCTCATATCAGGATCTTAGCTTCTAACTTTTATCCATGTGCATTAACATGGGAGTAAAATAGGGTATAGGTCATACGGCTGTGAAGGGAACCATAAGAGAGGAAAAGGGTTTCTAAGAAAGGGAAGAGAGGGTGCCAGAATACATGAGACATGCACGTGAATGGGGGCTGCTGGAGGCTGAAAGGGATATGCACCTGTGATGCAAGGAGATGGGGTGCGGGGTAAGCAGCCAAAGCAAAGGGTGCATGCCAATGCCATCAAGAAAAAAATTAAACTGCATTTTCCTTGTGCAGTGCCATCAAAATGTTAACAGGCTGCGGCTAACTTGAATTTTCTGTGCCTTAGAACTCGGGTTCTTCCTTAGATACCAGCTTAACCCCACCAAAAGTGTACCCAGTTGAGGGACTTCCCAGAGCTAAGGGCAACAAGTTCTACAAGAGGTTATGGAGATAGCTTACTGGTCCTTGAATGCAGTAGTATCCCATCATCATTTCACCCGGTTCATGCCGGATTGCTACACAGCTCAGCCAGGAAATGCTGGGCTGTGTGCTCCTATCATTCCTATTCAGAACTATTGAACTGAATATAGGAACTATTCAGCTAGATGTGGGGGGAATTATTGGCAAAAACAGGTAAGTCCAATGCCATACTTAAACTAGTGAAGGACCCAGTGCTTTTGATTCCACAATCGAGGGAAGTCACGTTGTCTTCTGAAAAAGATGGTGACAACAGGATCTGGGTTTAGAGTGAGAAATGAATCTAGAAGTGGAATAAATATAAACTTCAGAGGGTGGGGACGGATAGAATTGGGAACAAACAGGTTGTTACTGGAATAGCTCCATTTACTTGCACCAAGGCAACAGGATGGAAATGGGACAGAGAAATGGAAATAGAATAGATAGCTGAGTTTAAATGGAGGCAGTTGATGAGGAAAGCAGAGGATAAAGAAAGGTAAAATGTAAAACTTTGCAGACTAGATTACTACTAGTCTGGGTGGTACCATCAATGTGACTGAGGGCAGGGTAGATTAGTTGGTGCAAGGCAAAGACTATGAGTTGATTTGGGATGTGTACGAGTTACTTTTCTGTTGGTGTGGCAAAACACCATGACCCAAAGCAACTTATGGGAAAAAAGAGTTTATTTTTTATTTACTGTTTCCTAGGGATAAGATTCCATCATGACGAGGAGGCATGGCAACGAGTGGCAGTCAGGCGTCAGGAGCAGGAAGCTGAGAGCTCACATCCCCAACCACAAACACAAAGTAGAGAGTGAACTGGAAGTTGGGTGAGGCTTTAAGCTCTAAAATTCTGCAAGGCCAAGCCCCCTAAACCTTCCCAGACAGTGCTACCAATTAAGGACCAAGCATTCAAATTCAAGAGCCTATATGGATATTCTCCTTTAAACCACCATGGGGTGTAATAGTTCGAGAGTCTCTGGGAACATTCAAGAGGAACGCCTCACTAGATTCTGAAGATACACCACAGCTCAAAAAGACAGTTCAATTAAAACTAAATTAAAAATAAATTTAATTAATAAAATCAAGTCCTTCTGTCACTCAGATTGAGTAGTCTTGGGTGAGGTAGAAACTTCCACTGAGCCTTCTAGTTTCAGGATTTGAAAAGAGCAGGCAGTGATTACTCCATGCCAGGACTCTGAGGATTAAGATACAAGTATGAGAAGCCCTTGTAGTCTGTGTCACAGGACGACACTCAGAAGTTAACTCCCCTGAACCAGGGCAGACCACTCCCTCTTCTCCTGGTGTCATCCTGCCCCCCTCAGTCCACCTCCGTAGGGCGAAACAAGAGATCAAGAGGTCTCATCACTCCTCCTTAGAACTGTCTCTCAGTTGTCCATTGCTGTGACAGAATTCCTCAGACAAACAAGTTAAAGTTTGGGCTCATAATTTCAAACCTTTCAATCCATGGTAGGCTGGCTTTTATCCATGTAGTGAGGTAACAACACTGCGGAGGACAGCAGCTCACCATAAGAGGTAGGACAGAGGGTAATCTATCCCTGTCAAAGACATGTCTGCCCCAGGTGACTTCTGAGGGAAGACTAGCCCACTTCCTAAGAGCCTGTCCATTGACAAACCATCAACGGATTCATCTAGTGATGAAGTTAGTGTCTTCAGGACCCAGTCATTTCTCTTACCCATGGCCCGTGTGACACATTCTCTCCTCTCCTGTGCCAGCAGTGCACTCTCTCCTTCCCAGCTTTAAAGCTGGCTTCTCGTCCTTCTGGACCTCACATGACGTACTCTTGTGAGCGCCTTTGATGAGTCTTCATCCATCTCAAGCCTCTTCTATCCTGTTACTCTACTGATATTTTATCTACAGAACACAATTGGTGCAGATATATACAACACATATCTAGTTCTATGATTTCATGTTCCACCTCTACAGCCACGCCAGTTCCTTGACAATGTTTGTCTTATTCCCCATAGAATAGGTCTCCATAATAGTTGTTGAAGGTATAAATAAATATTCAAGAGAGTATTAGAGATCTTTAACTATAAAATGTGTATTTCTTCCCCAGTAGGATGAAACAATTTGACTCAAACGTAACCCCATTATGCTGACTGACTGTAACCCGGATGTTACTCTGAGGTGACCTAATTAACCTCCCTGGCATCTCGCTTCCCTTCTCATTAAGAAAGAACCAACAATTGCTAGCCTTGAAGAATAAGAGAAACAAATCTGGCAAGCGTCTGGAATTTTACAATGAAAGCCACTCTGCTTAACTATTCAGCCAATCATAAAGCTGACAGGCACAGGCTAAAGAGGCACCGTAGCATAATCAAAAGCCCTGATCTCACGTCAAGCCACTGGGCTATGACAACAGTCCGCCAGAATTTCCAACAAGTACAATGACCATGTAAATCCGGGGATCACAATTCAGGGTGGAAGTTCCTGGAGTGGGGTTAAAAACGAGGTCACACTCCAGATAGACTAGCAATTACAAAGAGAATGCCAAAGGCCTTTGAGCAGAGAATGGCCCACCCATGAGCTCCCAATCTCTAGTCTTCCTTCCTCCCATAGACACATGCAGAAAGCTGTTCCTGGAGCAGAGATTTCTAAGAGACTTTTTTTTTTCTTTCTGAGGTTTACTCAGACAAACTGAAGACCACAGCCTGGTCTGGTGTTTCATTTCAAGCCCAGGAAACAAGCTGGCCTTTTAAGTCCATGGATAGAGGCTCAGCTCAGAATAACTTTGGTTTTATACACCTTCAGTGAGGGCTTTATTAGAACTAAGTTCTCGAGCAAGCTCACATCTGGCATAGGGATTAAGAATATGAATTTTTCACTTAAGCAGCCAAGGCTGTCTGAACTTTGTCATCTGGGAGCTGGGTAACCTCAGTGAGTTATCAGAAATTCTCAGCAACTTCTATTTTTAATTAGCAAAATGAAGATAATAATCCATGCCTTTAGAACAGTGATTCTCAACCTTCCTAATGCTGTGATCTTTTAATACAGTTCCTCATGATGTGGTTACCCCAGCCATAAAATTTTGCTGCTACTTCATAACTGTAATTTTGCTACTTTTATGAATCATAATGTAAATATCTGATATACAAATCCAAAGGGGTTGAGACCCACAGGTTGAGAACCTCTGTTTTAGAGGAAAGAGGGGATAGGCTAAGAGCTAAGCTGTTCAAGAATACTAGCTGTTAATACGAATCAAGAGCTCATAATTGAGTGTCAACAATAATTTACAAATCCCAGGTATTTCTTTTTAATTCATTTAGCAACTGTGGAGTGGACCTGAGTTTGATGCCATCATTGTGTAAGATGCTGGAGATGTAGCAACAAGCACAGTTGACTGCTGTCTACTCTCATAGCAGATCTGTGTGTAGGCCATTACAGGACAGCACAGTGGGTGCTATGAGGGGGAGAGTTCAGAGCACCCAGAAGCTTCTGGAAGGGACAAGCATGTGTCCACAGGTGAGGAAGGCCTTGGGAGGAGATAATAGTGTCTACTAAGGATGTCATATGAAGGTGGAAGAGGAGGGGACAAAGGGAATCCTATACAGAAGGGGCATTATTTGCAGAAGGACAGCATGTATAAAGCAAGAAATTATCAAGTTTCTGAAAATCAGAGCCATCAGGGAACACTGTGTGCTTTTAATTTAAAAGGGTGCCATGGCTGACGTCATGCTTTACAATGATTAACGTGGTTATAGTGCGGAAACTCGATTAGGAAAGCCACCACTTTGAGTCCATGAATTAAGGATGGACATATTCTAGAGAGATATAGGAAGAACAATAACTAGACTTAGCCATTGACAGGAGGGAAGAATGAGAAGGAGGAGGAAGATGGACAGCAGACTGAATGGACAGGACACATAGATGAAAGACTGGAAAACTCAGTGTGTCGTGTGCTTAGGATGCCTCTGGAACTGTCTGGTGGAACATCTAGCCATAAGGTGATGAGGCAAGCCCTGTCTTTTCTCCATGGTCACCATCACAGCTACCTTCTATTGCTACCAAGTGTCCCTGTAATCCAGCCGCATGGGGCTTGTCCCCCTTGAATAGACTATGCTCATGTCTGAACAGCTCTTTCTGCTCTAATAGAAATCCTCTCAGTTTAGATGGTCAAATTCTAATATCAACTTGGGCATCACCTCATCAGAAGGGTTCTCTGTAAGACACTCTATAGTTGTCACTTTTCCCTTACTGTGATTTAAAAAAAAAAATGACCCAAAATGATTATGGAAGAGAGAGTTTATTTGGGCTTACTGTTCCAGAGAGATAAAGTCTAATATAGATCTAATACCAAGTGGTCAGGCCTGAGACCATATATATACCGTAACATACAGAATAGGCAGGCTGTCATTAATTAATAATAATAATATATATGTTTAAATGTGTAGCAACAATTAAGTAAATAGAGGCCGTGAACTTGAGAAAGAGCAAAAGTAGTATATGGAAGAGTGGAGGATTGAAAGGGAAAGGAGAAAATTAAGCTATTACATTTTAATTTTAATATATATATATATATTAATATATATAAATTAAAAAGAATCCATGGGGGCGAAAGGGATGGCAACAAGTGGTGTTGTGGGATATTTTGATCACATGCTGATGTTCCCGAGACTACCAATAAAGTTTGCTTTGAATCAAAGAGCAGAGGTAGTAACTAGCTAACCAAAACTAGCCACAGAAGTTTGGGAGGACCAAGAATAGGTAGAGAGACACAGGAAGTAGTAGGTAGGGCTTAGAAAGAGTCTGCACTTTTTATATGGAGGAAGGAGAGAGAGAGAGGGAGAGGGAGAGGGAGAGGGAGAGGGAGAGGGA
>NC_022017.1:8207718-8219519 GCF_000317375.1 Microtus ochrogaster
GGAGGGAGGGAGGGAGGGAGGGAGGGAGGGAGGTCACTAGTCCTCCTCTTCCACTTCTCTGATCATTCAGGTTTTTACCCTGATATCTGACTTCCAAGTTTTTAATGATAAAGAATAATTAGACAAATGTTTCAAGGTGACAGGCATTGGGAGATCATATTCTCAATCACAAACACGAAGCAGAGAGAGTGGACGTGTGGGGGAGGCTGTAAACTCTCAGAGCCTGTACCCCCACAGTGGCATCTTCCCCCAACAAGGCTACACTACCTCCCAAAATGGCACCATCAACTGGACACTAAATTCCTGAACCTAGGGGGAGAGTTCATGTTTAAACCACCATACCTGTCCCCAGCGTCACAAGAATGTTTCCCAAACTGTAGGATAGTACATTAGTTCACTGGTACATTCAGAAGCCTACTGGCTTCTAACCAATAAAGTTTTATTGAAGTACAGGAGAAAGTAACAACAAAAATCATATCAAATGGAAGGAAAACAAGAATTTGTCAAAGAAAATAATTTTATATTTCCTAGGTGAAATTATAAAATGTATTTCTTAGTGATAGTTAAAACAAAAGATTATATTTATTACTCAGAGTATAATATGGGCTCCAATTTGTTTGTTGATTCAGTAAATAACAGGTTTTCCAAAACATATGTAATTTAATTTACTCCCAACTATAGTTCTGTGAGGTAGGCATTATTATGCCCATTTTAAAGATGAGAAAGTTAATGTTATGCCTGTCAAGTGTTTTATCCAGGTAACAAAATGTCTAAGACTGGGTCAAAAGTAAAATCTCAGTCTTGCTGACTATAAAACATCGTATGAATAATAAAAAATCCCACAGACAAATATTGGGGTTCAACCTAAAGACCAGAAAAGCAAAGCAGCCAAGCCACTAGAGAGCTCTTACCTCTATGAAATCTTCAGATTGAAAGAGAATAAATTCCTGTTCCATCATGCCTTTTAGTCCTCTCTAGTGCTGGGATTAAAGGTATGTACCATCACTGCCTGCCTTCTATGGCTAACCAATGTGGCTGCTGGGATTAAAGGTGTGTGCTACTACTGGCCCATATGGCTGACTAGTTATGGCTGTTTTGTGTTCTGATCATCAGGCAAGCTTTATACATTTATACAAATGGAATATAACTACATTTTCCCTTTTTTGTCTAAAATAAAAAAGATGGCTACAACTAATATAAGAAAAAGTATATACAATAAATACAATAACTATATACAACATATACAGGCAATAAATACATCAGCAATGTCTAGTCCATTTGCATTTGACAAATTCAGAGGAAATACTCCATATCTATCCTATCTTGGTGAGTCCAAAGTCTTGTACCTAATTTACTTTCAATCATAACTTGCTTTCTGTGTCTGGTTAAAAAAAAAAACTGTAACTATCTAATCTCCAGCTTCCTCAGAGACCCAAGAAGGGGATATTAACTGAGTAAGCAGAGAAAGCAAGTAAGTGACTTCCAAAAAAAAATGTGAGAAATGACAGAAACAGCTGGCTGCCTGGACAGTCACCCAAAGTTCCTCTGCAACATTGGGGCATCCATCTTCTGCTTACAATCCTAGCTTGTGGGACAGACTTTTCTGTGAAGCAGGATATTCTGAAGGGCTGACCCTCCTTGTCTTGATGATGTTTGGCAGTCACTCTCTTTTGTATCCTGTGTTTCTAATTAGGACAGCCTACTGTCAGCAGTCTAGGCAAAAGCATTTTCTTGCCCAGTGTTTGTTCCTTTCTATTCTTATAATGCAATGCTGAAATATAATGTGCTCCATTAAATTCCTCTGTGTGGATTCAAATATCTCTGTGATCTGTTTATTAAGTTTTTCTAAGGCTTGTATTTTTGCACTCAGATTAACCAGCAATTTTAGTAATACAAGAAAAATTAGAATGCTGATAATGCTACACAAATCCCATCTAAATTAGTTATTCTCTTATTTAATTGTTTCATTTTTAAACTGTCCTTCGTATTATCATACAGAGACACAACCCCCCACAGTGTAATGGTGTTTCCCATTTTTTAATGTAGGGGAAAATCTGTTAACTAATTTCTCCCTTTAAGAATTTCCAGTTGTCACAGCTCTAGGGATGGGGGTATCCGAACTGGAGTCCTGGTTCTGCCGTCAGATGGTGATATCTAGCATCCTCCATACTTGTTCACTGTTCCTTGAGCTGAGAACAAACCAACTTTATACTGTCGTTATAAGATTAAAGTAAGATGGTACATTCTTTTAAAAAAAAAAAAGAATTCCCAATTGTCTTACCAAATCTTTCACTGATGTTGATGAAGATGTGAGGTTTATTGCTGCCATGTAGAACAGTAAAAGCCTGACTGGATTTCAAGGCAGCTACATAGTTTGGCAGCAGACCAAGAAGGGGTTCAGGGAGAGCCCACCTGGGGAGAAAAAAGAAAACTCTAGCTCATAGGGCAGTGACTCTGGCTGCTTGTAGCTCTGGTCTATGCCAATGGCTCCAAAGCCACAGGCAAATGGTTTTTCATGAATTTGTACCCCAAATGTTGGATGCCAAATGTAGCATGAATGATAAAGACCCAAATACAGATATTGGGGTTCAACCTGATGATCAGAAAAGCAAAGCAGCCAAGTCACTAGAGAGCTTTTGCCTGTATAAAATCTTCAGACTGAAAGAGAGTGAGTTCCTGTCTCATCCCACCTTATATTCCTCTGTTGTGTTGGGATTAAAGGTGTGCATCACCACCACCTCCTGACCTCTACGGCTGACTAGTGTGGCTTCTGGGATTAAAGCTGTGGGCCACCACTGCCTGGCCTGTAAAGCTGACTAGTATGGCTGTTTTGCATTCTGGTCTTCAGGCAAGCTTTATGTACTAAAATACAAATGAAATATCTCTACAATAAACATTATAAAAACTACAGCTGGGTTACTCAAGACTGTGTGGGTGTAGCAAGTTCACATAGTGTGAGAAACAAGAAACTTGGCCTTGGAGCACGGGCAAGGGAGATAGATTCTGAAACATTAAAGGAACAAGCAGAATAAAAGCCCAGAAAGGAGGGAGGCACCTGAGAAGGAAGAACCGTGAACATCGCAAAATGGTCCCAACTTCAAGGACAGTGAAGACTGAAATAAAGACTTGGCCAGAATAATGTCAATTGAGCAGTAAGTTTGAGAACCCAGTGACTGAAGCGTGGGGGTAAATGAGAGACAAGTGTAGACAAACTCTACTAGGGTTGGCTGCCTCTGGGAAGAAGAAGGTGTATCACGGCAGTTTCTGCACATCTGCCTTTGATGCAGGATGTTCTGAACACATCTGCTTGTTGATGTGAAAGGAAAAGGCATACAAACAGGATGCATGTAGTAGGAGCTGTGGGCTGTGTTCCTGCTGCCCCAGCTCCTGGTTGCCTGGCTAGCTTATGCTCCGAAATAACAACACACAAAATGTATTCACTTAAACACTGCTTGGCCCATTATATCTAGCCTTTTCTTGGCTAACTCTCGCACCTGGACTAGCCCATTTCTAATAATGTGTGTAGCACCCCAAGGTACACTTACCGGGAAGATTCTAGCCTACGTCCATCCTGGGTCGGAGCTTCATCGATCGCGTCTGCCCGGGAGAGGGGAGCATGGCCTCCGAGCTCACTTCCTCTTCTTCCCAGCATTCTGTTCTGTTTACTCCCCCCACCTATGTTTTAACCTATGAGGGCCAAGCAGTTTCTTTATTTTTTAACCAATGGCCTTCCTCCATCAGATATGAAAGGAGCAGGCTTCCTACAAATGTGGGGGATGAGGAAATGCAAGTGAGGAATGCAGAGACCAGCCTTGGGTGACCTCTCCAGCTCATCCAAGAGAAGGGAAAAATAATGGTGGCTCATAGCTATAACCCTAGCCCTCAGATGCTGAGGAGGATTGCCATGAGTTTGGGGTCAGCCTGAGCCACAGAGTGAAACCCTGGCTCAGACAAACACACCAGCAGGGCTGTATTTACCTTCAGGAGACAAGCACCCTCAAACTTACACACAGTCTAGTACTAGAAACCAAACTCCCCCACTACCAATGGAGTAGAAAAGCAAAATGCGATGGAAGTGAACTCCAGTAGGGAGAGAATAAAGGAGGGGATAGCTGGGTCACTGAACAGCATGGAGGCTGGCATCCATGAACTTCCAGCAACACCAGTCAGCTAATGTCCTGGAAACAATGGAAAACAATGGAACGCATTGGACATTTCATAACCAGAACCTGACGTCATCCTGCCTGTGAACATTTACAGATAAAGAACCAAATGACCAGCAAAGGGCCAAAGGAAAATACACTAAACACCCCTTCTGTGGAACTTACCAGACTCTAACAGGCACAATGTCCAAAGAAAAGACATATCCTGTTTATGCTCTTTTTGAGTCTTCAATGGGAGTTCTTGGGGTTGTTTGGATGAAGATGGCCCTCATAGGCTAGGCATTTGAACACTTAGTCCCCAGTTGGTGATGCTATTTGGGGAGAACTAGGAGGTGTAGCCTTTCTGGAGGAAGCACATCACTAGGGGTGAGTTTTGAGAGTATATAGCCCTCTCCCCTCTTCCAGTTCACTTTCCTTGATTCATGTTTGCAGTTGAAGAAGAGATGTGACCCCTGGAGGTGGAATCAGGTAGGTGGGGGGAGGAGCCCCTGGAGGTGGAGCTGGTAAGTAGGGGCAGGAGTCAGGTAGGTGGGGGCAGCCTGGCTAAGGTCTGAATTACTGAGCTGATTTATCTATCCAGTCCCAAGGTTAAAGATTTAAAAATTAAAATATTTAACCTTGATTAGCAATTGATTGACAACATTTATATTAAAAGCACACCTTCTGGAATTACTAACATGAATGTAAATTAGCATCATTTCCTAGAAAGCAATTTGACAATAATCGCTTATTATTCACATATATATGTATATACATATATATATATATATGTATATACATATATATATATATGAAAATAGGGCTTGTAGCTGGGAAAGGAATTGGATACCTAGAAAATAGAGAAAGGAGGTTTTAGCCGGGCGTTGGTGGCGCACGCCTTTAATCCCAGCACTCGGGAGGCAGAGGCAGGTGGATCTCTGTGAGTTCGAGACCAGCCTGGTCTACAGAGCTAGTTCTAGGACAGGCTCCAAAGCCACAGAGAAACCCTGTCTCAAAAAACCAAAAAAAAAAAAAAAAAAAAAAAAAGAAGGAGGCTTTCTAGTCTATGTGGACAGACTGAATTTTTAACAGATGATAACAAGCTCAAAGCATCACTATCTAGCAGACCAAATAAGGATAACCCAGCTCCTATACACACAAAGCCCTCTCAGCAGTAAATGAAAGTTCAGGAAGACTGGGCAACCTCTGCAGACTTTTCTCTAAGCATAAATTCTAGCTAACCAATTGAACTTAATATTCTTAGGATGACAAAACCACACGGGCAAGGGTCAGAGTGCCCTGACCCCTAGAGAACAGAACAAAACAGTTCCAGCAGCAAACATGTGAACCTTGAAGCCCCCTTGCAAGCCACCACTGTGAGACTGAGGCTGAGTTCCCATGGAAATTAAAAGGATGTGTTTGTTTTAGTGACTTGCAGTAATAGCAGCAGAAAAATTAAAACAAAGAGAAACGTCTCTAACTTGTCCTGCACCAAACTTGAGGAGCATTTCCTCTGCTCCCAGTTAAGAAAAGAAAAGGCTAAAATGGCTCCTAAGGCAAAACTTCAGACCAGCAGAAATCTGACTGGTTGTAGCCCTTTGTAGACTCCATCTCTAAAGGGATCTGGCATGTTTCGTAGAAGCAAGGATGCATGTGACTCCCACGCAAACCTACAGCGATAGGGACCCCAGTCACTCAAGCTGATGCGAGATCTAGAGCGCTGGCCTGGCTGACTTGAGAGACGGGGAAACAATTTCTTTTCCTAGATTTTTCTCCTCCAACATTTCCGAGCAGCCACACGAGAATGTGAATATTTACCCTGGCAGCTAGGCTCCTGTCTCCATCTCCAGGGAAGTACACTCAGAATGCTGACTCATTATCAAAAAGGAAGTTCAGTTTGGTAAGAGAGGTAAGAGAGAGGAGGACACACTTTAGAGCATGCCTGTAAATGGTAGTTGTCAATCATTGCCAGAAGGAAAAGAAAAGAATGCCGCTGAGCTGATTGACTTAAACCCAGACTTTTATCAGGACCTCTGACTCTGACTGATAAGGCTGTGGGCCCAGCGTGAACTTGCATCTCAAGAACTTTCCATTTCATTGTAATTGTAATAATTTTTCCTATTGTGCTACAGAGGACACCATTTCTCTCTGTTTTGTCATACAAAAATTTAAGCCTGATTTGCTTATACTCAGGTTGTAATGTTATATACTTATCAGCTATGATGTAGAAAACTCATAAAACAATCATCTTTCAAAACTAGAAACAAAACGTATATAGAGAATGTAGAAAGTGCATAGTTGGCCAGGCCATGGTGGGAGCATGCCTTTAATCCCAGCACTCAAGACGCAGAGACAGACAGATCTATGAGTTCGAGGCCAGCCTAGTCTACAAGAGCTAGTTCCAGGACAGCTAGGGCTATACAGAGAAACCCTGTTTCAAAAAAAAAAAAAAAAAAAAGAAAAGAAAAGAAAGAAAGAAAGAGCGTAGTTGTTTGGGGGGTAGGGCGGGCGTGGGGAGTTGGTGATTTACCATTTAGCTCGCTGGTGGAGAACTTGTATGGCATGCACAAAGCCCTGTGTTTTGTCCCCCAGCACTTAATTAACTGGTCTTGAGCCCCTTTCCTGATCCTCATGCCTTCCCCCCATAATCTGAATACTCAGAAGGTGAAGGCATGGGGATCAGGAAAGGGGTTCAAGACTATCCTAGACAATGCAATGACTTCAAGGCCTGTCTGAGACTGTCTGAGATACATGAGACCTTGTGAAAGCAAGGAAGTAGGGAGGGAAGGGAGAGAGAGAGAGAGAGAGAGAGAGAGAGAGAGAGAGAGAGAGAAGCTTTATGTATCACAGAATTATAGCTATATACTGCTCTATTCAACTCTACTCACAAATGTATAAGTAGAATTTTGTCATAATTTTATTGTATATTTCCTTCCTTTTCTAACATAAAAACTAAACTAAAACTAACCTTGGGTGCCTCTCCAAATGGATGATTTTTTTCTCCCCTTGCCTGGGCATACAGCCAGTAAAGATTAAGCCAGGGAGGAATTGATAAAGCAGGGGTGTGTGTGTGGGGGGGGGGGTGTTAACCCCTTGAATGCCACTCTTCCTCAGCAAAGTAAGACTACTACTGTACAAGAAGGCCTTTCCAGACCTCGGTGACTTGTGAATAGAATCTTGTGAATAGTATCTGAAGATGTTTTTACACAGTGTGGGAGGCTCCGACATACACCCAGGTTGGAAGATCCCTAAATTCAGCTAAGGTTTTGGCTGACTCTGAGAGCTGGCGGTCCTTAAAGATGGCCTCTCCGGACACTCAGGAGACTTTCTGTAAGTGCAGAACTGCAATCACAGCCGTAATGGGGCGGGGCGCATTTTTCTTCCTTTTTGTATAGCTTCTCCTGCTAATCCTCCTCCTAAGAACTCCATATTAATATTCTGTCAATGGCTTCAATAAAAGAGGGGACTGCCTGGTCCCTTATTCAAGATGTGAAATGCTGAATCCCAAGGCTCAAATACATTTTTTTTTAATTTAACAAAAATGTCAATCCTCTTCTAAGTCTGTAGCTTCCTTTTCTTCCTCACATAGCCAGCTGATCTCATGTGACCAGTCAGTGGTCCTGCGGTCATGGTTGTCTGCTTTGACTCCAGTCAGTGTTTGGGTACTTGGTTCGTCATTGTCCACTGACTAGCTGCTCTGGAAAGCATTGGGGGAGGGGGGGATGTTAGTCTTTATCTCTGAGTTTTGGGTGTCAGAAGTCACCGTCTTCTCCGAGAGCAGACTGTCAGAGATGAATGACAATTGCAAAGGAACCAGCCTCTGGGGACTGGGTTACCACAGGCAAAGGAGACTGAAACCCGACAGGTTTAAAACATAAGAAATGATAACCTCTTCCAAAGCAGGTAAATAGAATTAAAAAAATAACCGTATCATCTATATAAATATCAGATGGTGCCTCCACAAATCGGTGTGCTAGGTATCATTTGATTGCATTTTAATTCTGTTTTCACAAAAATTAGACCACGAAAAGAAATTAAATGCCTAATGAAGGTTTATTCAAATAGAAACAATAATAATAAAGCTTGTAATTTTGAATATTTGGCAGGAATTGAATATATACTTCACCAGTGGGTGGAAATCTCCATGAGCCAACACTGACGTCTGCTTTAGTGACTCACCTACAGCTAGGGAGTCAGGCTGAGATCGGCCGCTCTGCCCTTCTCCCAGGGCTTTCCCTGGCTCCTCTATGTTTAGCTATTGGTCCACCCCAAACATCCTGATAAACAACCCGGTACAAGAGTGCATGCGCTGAGAGATGACTTCCATCTCCGAGGTGCCACAGAGGTCTGCCAAAACCATCAGGAGGATGCACGGTGCTGCCTCCCTTGGCAACACAAATGACAGACAGTCTTTCAGCCCTCAGCCAGGAAGTCCCTTCTCCAGCTGTAATTAATGTATATTATAAATTTAATTCAGAATTCAGCGGGAGCTGAAGTCAAGAGTATGGCCTATGATACAACCTTGAATCCATGAAGAAACCAATGCTGAACACACACTGACCTGTCTTCTGAGTATTTCCAGTGTTATCACGTGTTCTGAAGAGCACAGCACAGAGAAGGCTTCGGTCTTCAGAACAAATTTCCCACCTTAGGTACTGAAGTAAACATTAATCATGCTGAAGTGACCAAGTCAAATCTTTAAACAAGTTTGGGGCCCAATCCCACAGCCAGTCACCATCCCTCTTGTGTGAGCCACAGTGGCCGTATTCAGGGTTGGGAGCCGCAAAGGCCAGCACAAATGGCTCAGCCTTTTCTGAGGTCAACTCCTGCCCCCTTTCTTGAGACCTTCAAATAAAACAGCCGAAGCAGTTCAATCCTTCCCTCCAGGTGCCCAGGGAGCTGGTCTCACAATCTGACGTCAACTATGCTCAGCTTTATGGTCTCTGGAGAGCAGCAGAATGTCGCTCCTGTATCTAGAGATTCAGCCAGGTGTTTTTATTTGTATAGAACACGGATGAACTTCTTTCTGTCACTATTCTCTAAACAGCCCATAACAGCTACTGACATGGTATTTACGGTATAGTGGGTACTATATAAGTAACGCAAAGGTAATCTCAAGTAAATATGAGGTGGTGTTAGGTATTTTGATCTTGTGTAAATATTGTAAACTTTACACAAAGGTTTTGAGCACCTGTGGATCTTGGTATCCTTAGAGGGGCTTGAAACCGCTCTCCAAAGCTCTGACAGTCTGGATACATATTAAATATCCCACTGTCCACCTCTTCCCAGCTCCCATGGCCCTGGCTTTAGCCAGAATCATCTCCTTCCAGACCACTATACCAGCTGCCAAAGTTCAGCCTTCCACTTCCCTTCTTGCCCTCTTCAAAGCCATTCTCCGTCAGCCACCACGATGACCCTCGCCAGGAAAGCCTGACTTTCCCATGACTTAGGATAAAATGTACCCGTACCTGGCTCTCATAGCCAAGAGCATGCCTGGGTCTCCCACACTGTCCTTTACCATGTCCTTTTCCTTGATACCCTTGACCACGTACTTTCCCACTCTGACCCCCTCAACAGAGGCGCTGCCAGCCCCCCACCCCGCCACCACACACAGACTTGGGGTTACCTTCCGAACTGTTGGGTCCCGCCCTCACCTGGTTTTAATTCAGAGTCAGCACTCACAAGGAAACGCTTTGGTCTCGCTATTTCTAAAGCAGCCCCAAGTTTTAGATTCCCTGTCACTTCACCCTGATTAGCTCCCCGGTGAGTCTAGAGAGAGCCCAGGGCTGAGCAAAGGGCCCTGACGTTAATCTACACTAACTGTGCTTGCGTTGGTTGCAGGGTGCCCCCTGAGGTCAGTTAACTAATATTAGCCAGTTAACTAGCTAAGCTGTACGCAGTCGGCTGGCTGTTCAAGCTGTAGCCAGTTAAGTTGTTTTCTCATTTCCACCTCGCGATAGATGAATTAACATTGTTTGTTAAAATTCTGCTCCATGAATTAGAGACTGCCTTCTTGTGGCTTCAGTACAATGAGCAGACTCCTAACAGCGCTCCAGTTCCATAGGTGGTAAGGCCTTAGGGAGCCATGGTGCTTAAACTGTTTCTGGGGAAACCGCTTCTCCTGCCTTGTGGGCTGCCACCTTGACGCTGCGTGGTACTGACCCAGCTCTTCCGGCAGGCACGGTGGGGGTGGGGAAGTGGGGAGCCCTGGTGTTTCTTTTCAAAAGGACACTAGCCGTGTCAGATCGTGGGCCCCACCTGATCGCGTCATTTGAACACACCAGCTTTTGCCCTGCACTCCTCAGCCTGTGGACTCTCTCCCTGAAGTGCAAGGAGGGTGAGCGGTCTTTTCTCTCCCAAGTGCAGCTGCATTTTAAACATGGAATGACTAGCAGAATCAAAGGAAGGGGTCTGAAAGGGCGCAGCAAACCATGGTCCGTGCGGGCGTCTCAGGTGGGGTGGGGAGAATGAACAGCGAGGCTGTGCTCTCCTGTGCCCTAGTCTCTATGCGTTATCGTGGGGGTGGGGCTACCTGGGACCTAATAGCTCCGTATATGGAGAAAAGAAGACATGCATTCTTTTACAATTGGAAAATAAAGACAAATCTGGTGGGGAGGGAATGCAGTAGAGCTAGAAGTCTGACATTTAAGCAGATGTGTTGCGGCTATCAAATGTAGGAATAAGAAAAATCCTTGAGTACATCTTAGCATGGGCTAGGCAACTCTAAATCAGACTCCTAAATGTTTTCACTTGTCTTCTTGTAATTTTCTATTATTTTAAAGCTAGAAATAAGTCTATAAGAATTGTAATTAGTCATTAAGTAAGCAGAAACTTAACATTTTTGTCAAAATCAGTTTCCTTATATTCTTCACTGTTTCTATTTGCTTTGTGCATTCTTTATTTTAAAAGACACTTTACTTCATTTTATTTAAGTGTGTCTGTGTGTGTGTGCATGCGTGAACGTGTGTATGTGCACGTGTGTACCACAGTTCCCATGTGCTGGTCAGAGGACAACCAGCAGGAGTCAGTTCTGTCCCTCCTGGAGTCCTTCAGGACCCTACTTGGATCGTCATCAGGCTTGGTGGTGAGGACCTTGACCCACTGAGAAGCCTGGCCCAGACAGTGAATTCTTGTAGAGAATCTAAGCATATCATTTCATGATACAGTGCAAACATACCAATATTATTATATTGATCAAGAACGCCCATCTGTAGCGGTTTTACATTTTTCTGGGTCCTGTACTCCTCCTACACAGTATGAAAATGACAGAGGAAGAGAGGTGTCCTGAGAAACAGCAGCTGGCTCGTCTGCACACTCCAGAGGCGGGGGTGGGGTGTATGTGGTGTCTGTTCTGGTCCAGGGGCAACTGGGTTTTCCTACTGCCCAGCACTTTCCTTACCTGATACAGAACAGTGAAGGAGGGGAAGGTATCCTCAGTACCTCAGTAACAACATGCTTGAAAAACTAGATTGCTCTAGAGCACCCGCCAGGGAAGGCAGCCAGTCAATGTGTGGTAAATGAAAAGGTTCATGAAATGATTGGTCAAAGTCACAAGCGTGAGACATCTTTAGACTACTGAGAACTCAAGAACAATGGCAATGGGTTTTTGATCCTACTGCACGTACTGGCTTTGGGGGAGCCTAGGCAGTTTGGATGCTC
>NC_022017.1:8219884-8227120 GCF_000317375.1 Microtus ochrogaster
TCCTCCTCCTCCTCCTCCTCCTCCTCCTTTTTCTTCTTCAAACAAACTCGGATTATCAGAATGGAAAAAGTAGACCAAGAAGTCAACTCATAGGCACCAACCTGACTACAGCTTATTAACAGGATCGAACAATCCGGGGGTTGTATGGTTGTGTGTGACTATCGCTCCATTTATTACTGAATGAACAAGGCCTGTCTCCTTCACAGGGGAAACAGGCCTCTTCCACCACCCTCTACTCAGGTGACTTTCTCCCAGTGTATTTTTAGCCTGCATAGGAAACACTAAAGACAAGGAAGCTGAAATGTCACTGACCTTTTACCTGTACCGATGCCAGCGCCGCTGACATCTGCCGACAGTGACACAGACCCAAGCTGACAGCATTTTGGCCAGCGAACTACACAGCTTCTTTTTCATTAGACCCGATACCCTCACATGGTTTTACAAGGCCCGGAAATTACTTTAGACGTTACTTGATTCTGAGACAGGGTGCAACACATATTAACTTTAGAATTCCCTCCTTCTGGAAGAGAGAGTGGGGCAGTCATTTCAGCGCTGTTCCCCTTGACTGACAGAGCCCTGCAGTGGGAGTCCAGCAAGACTGTCTTCAGCCAAAGCAGTCGGCCTATCCCTTGTGCATTGCCGTAGGCTAGGCTGCACCTTGCCAGGACAGCTGTAGTAAAATCATCTGTGTCCAGCCATGCAAAGTCAAGGACCAACATTTTGGTCACTAATATGAAACAGTCCTTTCTAGTCTGAAAATTTTTCACACACAGGATCTAACACATAGGCAATGTTATGTAATATTTTCTTCCTTTGTGGCTGCAAACCACCGACAGAAGACATCTTCCTCACACTTAATTAGATAAATCAAAATTAATGTTTTAGTTCAAACCTGAGCCTTCGAGGGTGTCATGTGACCCAAAACAGGGCTGAATGCAGAGGGGCAAAGCAAACAGGAACCCGCTGAATGGGGAACGAGGAGGGGCAGCTGTCCCTCACCGTGGTTAGTCCAGTCCAGTCTCTGGAAGCAAACACTGACCCGTCTGTGAGGGTTCCACCCATCCCCCTAAAGCCTCCCACCAGGTATCGTTATCCAGCACCGACACCCTGTGACACCAGCCATCAACACAAGTTTCCGTGAGGATGAACAGTATTCAAACCAGAGTAAGTGGGAGGTAAGAGGGCCGATCAGAAACGGTGGCTGTAACAACCAGGAAAAAACAGTCACCGGACAGGTAAGAGGAAGAGCGCAGAAGGTGGAAAAAGACTAGGTGGAGTTTTCACCACCGAAGGGCCAGCAGGTGCGTCCAGCCGCCGCACATGGTGCACGGAGCTGACTAACCGGGAAATGCCTTAAGGACGACAAGCTCCTAGTTTTGCATAGTTTATGGAGGTCAGAGAACAAACTAGACCTCATTCTTCAGCCCTTCCTTCATGAGTGGCTAGTTCCTTTTACTAAAACTCTTCTCCTAAAATACAATTATTTCTCCTTCCTTGTCCTGTGCAAAAATCTATACTTCTATAGACTCCAAGTTAAGTTGCTGACCCTGCTCCCAATTCGGCGCCTTAGACTGAAGTTTGCTTTTTGTTTCCTTGTTTCTTTTACTTTTTTTCCCCCATGTAGCAGGCCAGAGGTAGGTGAGGTCACACAGGTGAAATGATTCTACCTTCATCAAAATGACACTTCTCTCTGCAGTCAAAAGCAGCTCCAAGGCTTGGCTGCTTCTCTCCCAGTTGAGGGTGGGGGAGTGGAGAAAAGACAGTGATTTTCCCATATTTTCAAACCTCCCATTCGGAGTACTGGCTAGCACTGAGTCACACAGGACTCCTACACACAGAAGAGACTGCGGGAATTAGTCATTACACAGCCAATCACGTGGCCAACTTGTGGAGAGAAGGGAAGTCGTTTGTAAAGGAAAAGTGGTTTCTAGAGCAAATGATTAGTACTCACCAGGACTACCTCCAGGTCCACCCCCAGGTCTAACTTCAAGTCTACCTCCAGGTCCACCTCCAATACCCTCTTTAGTGAGTAGACCACTCCATCCATCTTTAACTAGGATCCTAATGTTTTCTAATCTTCATGTGTCAGAAACAGAGTTTTAAGTCAAATTCCTATTTTACTTGCTGGTCTTTCTGCCTAGCTGGCCCTATCCATCAGCAGGGTACCATTCTCTGGATGAGATATCCTCTCTGTCACAGACATTGGCTGATGTTTCTAGAATTTTCAGTGCACCGTTTTTGACTATTTTTTCTGAGTACTGAAACTGAACCCCACTGTGAAGTCTATGACGAGAAGGCTGCTATAGCACAGTAATTGTTACCAATGCTCCTAGCTGAAGATGTCCATGCCATCCTCTGTGCTGACCAATAAAATAAACTTTTTATATTTATTATGACACCTGTTAAAAGACTCTTATAAAGATCCCTCCCCAAAAAAATACAGTGTCTTCATATTAAGGAAGTTCATTTCTCTTTTCTAACAGTTGAGCAAGGAGACTCTGCTACCAATCCATGACATCAATGTGCTCCTTATAGCTGTTATTATCACTTCTTTGCCAGGACAAATGGTTTTATACAAGTAAGATTCAGAAGATTTGTGCTTAGGCTCCAGTCCTAGTGTACTCTGGTGACATGTATCATCAAATACTCAGAATGCCTTTCTCTATCACCTTATCTTATCATCTCTTTATCCATTTATTCTCATAGCTGTCTTTACCGAATGCCTAATATGTGCCCGGCTTTTAGTTAGGCAGCAGAAATACAAAGGCGAGGCAGAATCACCTAGAACATTTACACAAAAGTTCTTATTTGGATAATTTACTTAAAATTTTTGTCACTCTTTCCTGAACATACAATTATGTCTAGAAATTAAATTCAAGAGAAAGTGTACACAAGAAAGCATACTTGCCTTAATTTTGTATTGTTTACATCAATCAGCCTAATTAAAAATTATAACTTAATGTAAAATTCAGTGAATCATTGAAGATACAAAACCTTGGCAATAGGGTCAAGCTTCAACCCATCTCACCTCTACATTGTTACCAATCAGCTGCCACATTGATACAAGCTTTCCATCACACAAATGAAACTAGACCATGCAAAAGCCATTCTCTTCTGCTGAGTTCTCTCCAGCTCGGAATCCCACTTCCTGCCAATGTGCCTCCATCCTTCTATTTGTAAGGAGCACATAACCAGGAGAAGACTAGTCTGTGTCCTTGGGGTGAGGATGGGGTATCAGTGTCTAGGGTATCTAAAGGGCTGGGGGAGTGTGGCTGTGGATGCAGATGTTGGCTGCAGGTATGTTCGGCTTGCAGCTTCTCCTTAGCTTATATTAAGCTAAGGAGGATTCTGTCATTCTTCCACAGTTTAGAAGGGATGAGGAGAAACTTACAAGGTCCCAAACACTGTATCAGCTGTGGTGGTGGTGTCAAACTATGTATGATATATGTTATCTTCCCCCAGAACTGTTTTCTTTTCCCCTAAGGAAAACCAAAAAGAAATGGGGCTGGCATATAGCTCAATGGGTAAAGGCACTTGACTGGCAAGACTAATGGTCTGAGTTTGATCCTTGGAACCCATATGAGGGAAGGAGAGAACTGATTGCCTCTAATCTGTGTCTGACCTCTATATATGTAGTATGGTGCATGCCCCCCTACACACTCACACAGACACACATGGGCACACACACTTACACACACCCACACATACACACACACACACATCACTAAATACAGTCATCTTTTAAGGCTGTTGTGATGAGGAAGATCTGAAGGGCTGGCTTTGTATGTCTGTATTTTCCCATCAAAGCCTGAGTTTCCTGAACCACAGCTGAACTCTGAAGCGTTCTGCTCCCTGGTCCTCTCCTGGTTCAAATAATTGTGGTTGTTTTCTCCCCCTTTTGACCTGAAGAAGCATTTTGGCATTCAGAAAACAAAGCCAGGTGGGTACAAAATGATTTTATAACAAATCCATGTAACTCAAGGAAAGACAGTACAGCCAGTCAGGAAAGTCTGGAACCACTGATTCCTGAATCCCTTTTCTGTCGGTAGCCAGCCACAAGCTTGCTCCGCAGACTTAGAGAAAGCTCCTCTATTTTTCTACCGTAGTCTTGTCCTTTGTTATGTCAGACTAGATGATCTCCACCCAGATCCTGCCAGTTCTAAATCTTTAAATCTGGGTTGGTCAGTTTGACACTGAAATAATAGGTCTAAGATTCTGGATGTTTGTCATGAGCCTGGTTTTCTTGCTCTTGATATGTATGCTAAAAACCAACCCAAATTTAGACTTTTAAATTATTTTAGCTTAGTCTGTGTATCAGGTGCACCATCTCTGATATTCACATGGGGATCCAACCCTCAGCTCCTTCAGGGAATCCACACTGGTGTGTACCTGTCTTCCACCACACTGGTGTATACTCGTCTTCCATTACAGTGGTGTGTACCCGTCTTCCACCACACTGGTGTGTGCCTGTCTTCCACCACACTAGTGTGTGCCAGCCTTCCAGGGGCAAAGCAGGATGTATGGCTTCATCCTCCCAAGGATAGACCTTCCTTCTCCCTCTGGAAGCTGGCAACTGGTCCAAAGTTCATCGAGTATGCCTAAAATACATCCAATCTTGAGCAAAATCATCTTCTTTTAGTTTCCTCTAGATGAGAAAGAAAAATAAGAATTAAAAGTTTATACTTTTTACACATATAAAATTTTGCATAATTTGTTAAAATTATAAACACCAACAGTTCACACCATTTTTCTTGTTAGGGTACAACTGTTATGATAAACACCATGACCAAAAGCAAGTTGGGGAGGAAAGGGTTTATTTGGCTTATACTTCCACCTCCTAGTCCTTCACTGAAGGAAGTCAGGACAGGAACTCAAACAGGCAGGGACCTGGAGGCAGGAGCTGATGCAGAGGCCATGAAACTTACTGACTTGTTCCCCTTTGCTTGTTCAGCCTGCTTTCTTATAGAACCCAGGAACACCAGGCCAGGGATGGCTCCGCCCACAAACAATGGGCTGGTCCCTCCCTATCAATCACTAAGAAAATGCCCTACATGCTTGCCTCCAGTCCAATCAGATTGAGGAATTTTCTCAACTGAGGCTCCCTCCTCACTGATGACTCTAGCTTGTGTCAAGTTGTCACAAAACTAGACAGCAGTCCATGACTCCAAATATCAATATTTTTTAACACTTATGTTAACATATATCTTCACATTTTATGTATAAGATACAACTTCTTTGGTCTGTAAGAGGTTTTATGAATATGTACAATCAAAGATCAAGAGGGATTACCAGTCTTTTTCAATAACGCTGCTAAAACAGGAAAGATTACAAACCTGTCACTCATCTTGACGTGACATCCCTTGTCAAGTGTCCTGCATGATACAGGGACTTGCCTCTCCCATCTGCAAGAAGCAAAGGGAAATAGCTGGAACTGAACTATCAGAACAAACTCTTGGCACGCTTAGAAATACTTTGCATGTTGTCTCGACCTGACCCAGGATTGTTTTAGGACAAGGATCCCACTGTGGCTGGACACTTGACCTGCAGAATTCCTTAAAAGAAAGGAGTCGGGCAGTGCGAATGTATCATATGTTCCACAAAGATACAAAACGTTCTGGACATGGCCTAGCTCTCAAGGAGTTCTCAGGCTGGCTAGGTCACTTAAGTACTTCTAAAAATACGATGGGATAATGTTCCTGGCCCTGTTTTCATGAGACACCACACCAATTAATAGACAAAGAAACAGCCATCATCAGAGTTTGCTTTGAGAAAACTATACAGTCTTTATTGTGTGGTTCTTATACATGGAGTTTTCCATTTGATCTCTGTCCCTAAATTCAAAGCTAAACTGCACAGCAAGATTTTGGGTTAATGTTATGTACAATAGGACATTTTCTAAACCAGACATTTTGAGCCTTCATATTTGTTTTTTCCCCCTGTAGTTGTAAATTTACAATGTGTTCCCACTAACACTGTGTTCTCAAATTTCCCTGTGCCCCCCTGACCTTAGCCCCTCCCCCAATCCCAGCATGCTGACCTTACTAAATACAAGAATATCTCTTGGAAGCCGCTTACTTCCAATAGCACTTTCTAGAATTCCATGTATCACTTGTTAAACATGTTTTTACATTCTCCTATGCCAAAGGCTAGTCGTTACAGATAGAGCATTAAACAACACAGGAATAGTCCTGTCTCTACAGTAATGACTGCCAAAATAGATTTGGACAGGAACCCAGGGGCACCAAATAGGAGAGCAATAGAAAATCCTGCTGAGGCCAAAGCAGAGGCTCCTGAAAAAGGAATCTCACCCCAGAAACAAGAGCCAACACTCTACTCAAGCTTGAGTTCTCAGCCCCCATGAACTCAGTCCAAAACACAGGTCTGCCCACTCCCACGCATGCCTGAGTACAGGGGGTGTTTGTCATGCAGAGACAGCCTGATGTATTCCTTGAATAGTATCAGTAGACCTGAGCCAAGTGCTGTCTTAAGCTTTTTATACACACCTGTGATTTGGTTTTGTTTTTTTCACTTAATCCTCGAAACTTCTCTTCCAGATAGTATACAGGATCACACCTATTTTTTAAGTATAGAGAAGGTAACTTGTCCAAGGTGGCATAGCTGTGACTTTTGGAGCAGCGTTTGAATTAGACAGCCTAGCTTAGCCTTATCTCTCTGGCCCTGACCTCTGTACCTCTGTACCCCAGCATGTTTTCTAGAGCACCCCCCCCCGCTTTGATGTGAAGAGTAAGGGGAAGTCTTTCAATTCTTGCAATTACTAAACCCTGTAACAGGAAATTGGTGTAAGCACACCAAGACACAGAGTGCACCCTAGCCTGGTCGCACAGAACTCTAGCTCCAAGCACCCATTAGGAATGCTGTCAAACCTCCGTGATACAGAAGGTTCCAGTTTGTGTGTGTGTATGTGTGTGTCTATGTGTCTATCTATGTGTCTGTGTGTCTGTGTGTGTATGTGTGTGTCTATGTGTCTATCTATGTGTCTGTGTGTGTATATGTGTGTCTGTGTGTATGTGTGTCTGTGTGTGTGTCTGTGTGTCTGTGTATATGTATGTGTCTATGTGTTTCTGTATGTGTCTGTGTGTATATGTGTGTCTGTGTGTATGTGTGTGTCTATGTGTGTATGTGTGTGTGTCTATGTGTGTCTGTGTGTGTGTCTGTGTGTCTATGTGTGTATATATGTGTCTATGTGTTTCTGTATGTTTCTGTATGTGTCTGTGT
>NC_022017.1:8227640-8228725 GCF_000317375.1 Microtus ochrogaster
TGTGTGTCTGTGTATATGTCTGTGTGTATGTGCATGCATGTGTGTGTGTCTGTGTGTATCTGTGTGTGTATGGGGGAGTAGCACAAATGATCCCTCTGGCCAAGAAAGGTGGCAGCACACACATAGGAAGCTCCCCACCTCCTGTCTGCTGAAGGAGTAGGTAGATAGAAACGCCTTCAA
Source organism: Microtus ochrogaster (assembly GCF_000317375.1). Classification (NCBI taxonomy): domain Eukaryota; kingdom Metazoa; phylum Chordata; class Mammalia; order Rodentia; family Cricetidae; genus Microtus; species Microtus ochrogaster. The sequence continues at coordinate 8,227,821 of NC_022017.1, forward strand.
ATAACCTAAGATGTGAGAAATTGAAGGCATAGCAGGCTGGAATTGTCACTGGATATTTTTAGGAGAGCTTATTTTGCAAGCTAGAATTACAGAACAGAACCATGTAGTCAATTAAAAATATTTCAGGATGACTTTCTGGCATTGGGAGAGGATAACAGGAGAGTCACAACCGGTGACAAAGAACCAGAAGAGACTACCGTTCCTACAACGCACTGGGTGCCACTTTAAAATGACATTTTAAAATAAACTGACTTATCCCCCAATAGCCAGTTCAAGTTATCAACAAAAGGAAGCGGCTTATAGAAAAATTCAGAACAAGGACCGAAGCGTTTTTCAAGGGAGAGCATTATTCATTATTTAGGCTCGTAGTCTTCATCAAAGGGTCTAGCGGGGGCGGGACTATCAGGCCGTACACTAAAGAATCCGCACACTCGGCTTTCATGGCGTGTGAGGCACCTCTATCTGGCTCCTGTTCCATGGAGCCCCATACTTCCTATATCCATGTAGGGGCTCAAGAGTTATCATCGAACAGATGGGAAAACCAAGATGTGAGAAGGTCAAATATATTTATATGGGCACTAAGGTAAGAGTACAGAGTGCAAGGCCCATGCTTTCTTTCCAAACCGCCTATAGGCCACAAGTTTCAGTGAAGTGAAATGTGAGAAAAAGATATTAAAGAATTGAAATCTTGGGCAGTGGTGGTGTGTGTCTTTAATCCCGGAGCCTGGGAGGCAGAGGCACACGGATTTCTGAGAGTTCGAGCCCAACCTGGTCTACAAATGCTAGTTCCAGGACAGCTAGGACTGTAACACAGAGAAACCCTGTTTTGAAAAACCAAAAAGAAAGAAAGAGAAAACTCTGTGGGTTCTCCATTTTACAGGAAAGAAAGAGAAAACTCTGTGGGT
>NC_022017.1:8228961-8243187 GCF_000317375.1 Microtus ochrogaster
TCTGTGGGTTCTCCATTTTACAGGAAAGAAAGAGAAAACTCTGTGGGTTCTCCATTTTACAGGAAAGAAATGAAATTTTAGTTATCTTGTCTGGCTCTGCCAATCCTGTCTCTTAGGTCGCCTCGACTCTTAGTGACTGTAGGGTACCCACATCTTCTATTGCACTTCTTGTAGAACAATGGGGTCCCATCATCAGCGCGGAAACTTCCAGAAGATTCCATTACACATTGTCTATCTTGGTTCTCTACCAGTGATTGCATCATTTTCCAAAGCCTGCCCTCTTTTGGCATGTTTCTTTCCTCTGGACAGGACTGTCCTCGTCCACTTACAACCGGAAGAGCCACCATGGCTACTCTCTCACGCCCCATCTGTCACACCCTTCCCCACCCCAGGATGCTGGGCACATAACAGATGCTCATTACAACTGTAAATTCTTAGAACATTACTTATAGTGAGGCTGCTTGCCTCAGTTTCCCCTTCTTACAATGAGATCACGAATATCATTACAAGTATTACTCTAATGGAAACCATGTGAATTAGCCCATAGTGTGTGGCAGGCTCTGTCACCGCAAACTGTTATCACCTTTGACCTATCACTCTGACCTTCCTTCCTCATCAAGGTCTCCGTTTTAAGTTGCAGACTCTCACTCACTAGTGACTACAGAGGTGTGATCATTTCTTTCTAATATTCGGGGTATGATTTAAAATAATTGTTTGACCAAATAATGAAGAAATACGTGAAAAGGAAAGGCTCAAATCTGTATAAAACATAATTGCACCTAGTACTGTGACTGGAACATAATTTAAGATGGACAAGCATTTGATAATCAGTGTATAAATAAGTGCATGCAGAAAAATAAAAGAATGCAGCCAGGAAAGAAAGGGAATAGTGAGATGGCTGGGAAGCAGGGTGATGGAGTTTAAATCGAACTGCAGAGACAGGGAGGGAGGAACTCGGAGGCACGGGATGAAAAGCACACAGTGTTTCAAAGGTCGTGTTTTAACACATTCACCTCATACACAGTAAACCTTGTCTATTTAAATGAAATTAATATTTCCAAAACGCACAGAATGGAATCACTTAAAAAGCGAATATGGGGCCCACGTCCAAGGGGAGAGAATCTCGTTGAAACGTGAGGAAGGAAGTTTATGGCCAGGTTTGTATTTCATCCTAGGTTTCCCACGCTTTCAAAGAGCCGTGTTCTGATTCCTTCTCTAACATTTGGAAGGAAATGTGGCAATTGTGAAAATAGATGTCCCAAATATCTAACCTAAATATTTACATTCTGCTTTTGTAGTTAAACAATTGGCTTTGTTCTTTAACATTTAGGTCAAAATACTTATATGTTTTAAAACATCAATAGCGGGAGGATGTGGGTGTTTTTATTTCCACTCCACAGTCTAAACTTACAGGTTTTAGCAAAACCTTCACAAGAAAAGAATTGGAGCTTTAAAGCCTAATGCACTCACACCCTGAAAACAGGGGGGAAGGGAGACTGCTGGCAACACAAAGGCAGCCCCCTTCACCTCCCTCAGTTAACCCTGGCAAGCCGTGCTAGCCCTGACATCATGATGAGAGTGTTCTCAACCTCAGGGGAGTGAGTCCAGCGGCTCCTGATGCATCAGCATCCTCATTTCGGAGCATTCTTGCGCACTCACACACACCAACACACTGTCCTTAGGACTCAGGAGTTAAACCCAGACACGAGTGCCAAGGATGTCACACCTCAAAGCCATTAGCTTGGGACACCTGGCTTACAGAACGTGTCTTTCCTTAAGGTAGGAGACCGTTGTTCCTGCAAAGCTATCTTCTCTTCCCTCCATAAACAGAAGCTGTCACCTCGGATAGCAGAGTCGGGCTAAGCAGGAAGGACTCACTACCTGGGCAAACGCCAAAAGGACTCTTTTGAGGTTGGGTCAGCATGGCCCAGGAGTAGCTCTGAGATTCAGAAGCAAAGGGAACGCAGGTGAAAGAAAAATCAGAATTTGTGGCACTCAGTGAGCGATAGGCACACCACGGTTGCCACGTCACCACGTCAGCAAAATGAAACTGGGTGAGAACAGGCGGGAAATGCGAGCATCTTCCAGTAAAGCTCTCTCTTCTCTGCCTTTGTTACACTGCTCTGGCCCTGAGATGTGTGTCAGAGCCTTGGAGCAAGCCCTTGAGCTGAGCTGTCCCCCGAGTTTCCAGAACTGCTCTTGTCCACACCAGAAGCCAGAATGGGACAGGCAGGAAGGAGTGTGTGTGTGTGTGTGTGTGTGTGTGTGTGTGTGTGTGTGTGTCCGTCCAGTTGTCCTGAACTGGTCACCTTTCTGACACCGGAACTGAGCCTTTGGTAAGGAAGCCACCCAAAGGCCTTTTGTTGCATAAACTTCAAGGAAGCAGCCAGGTTCTCCCAGTCACCTCTATCAAACCTGACTTGGGCTTCCAGAGCTGAGTCATCCGCTCACTGACTTTCCACTGCGGGTCTCACTCCTGGGATCAGGTTCCACCTGTACCAATACTTTGTTGATGACAACAGTTTATCCTTGATGACAACAGTTTACCCTTGAGAGCTGAGTGACAGGGGCAGCAGCTGATAGACAGCCTTTTAAGCCAGAGAGACCAAGAAAACTGATGCCCTACAAAAAGGGTTATGAAGGCCACGAGGCCAAGCGGGTATTCCAGTGGGCACCTTTGTCCACAGATGTTCCTGGGGTTGCCCAGGATGGAGTGATGGGTCAGTTCCAACAGCAGCAGAGGCGTTAAGTTCACGTTGTCACAGAAGGAATGTAGATCTGAACACTGAGGGTCGTCTGCACATATTTAAGCTGGCAAAGGAGAGCAGACGACGTAGATCACTAAAGTAGACATGGAGCAATATCCACCATGATCCTTTCTAGTCCCCCAGTTCTCCGTGGGAAAGCTGGCTTTGACTGCCTTTTGAGAGAGGATAGACACAGCTTCTGCTGCATCAGAAGGCCCTACTGCTACATCCACACATCCCTGCCCTCCACAGCCCCCACGGCTGGACCCTTCTGTGAACTCATTCTATATTCCTTCCACTGTCTCCCAGTACAGCTTTTCCTCTCATTCCTCAGGGCATTGCTCCATTCCTGTAATCTCTCTTCAATGGGCATGAGGGGAGCTCTGACCCACTGATAGCTGCTCCTGTCATAACCTTGCAAGCCTAAGAGAAAGGAAGAATGTCAGGGTGGCTAGGAAACAACTTCTTAAGGACCACAGGACCAGGCTCTAGCTCCCCGCCGCTGTGTGTGTGGTCTGCGGATGCTGTCTCCAGGGCTTTCTCCCCATCACCCTGCTCGTGTCTCCAGCTTGATGTGCTCTAGTTAATGAATGCAGTGCTTGGCACACAGTCTGTTTCCTTCTGTACCTGGAGCGGCGATCATCAGTATTTCCATTAGTCACACATATTCAAGACTTCACGTCATTTCTCAAAGACACTTTTGTTTCTAGACTGTATGCCATAAGGTCGTTATAGCCCCAGACGAACACAGGAGTTGGTCCAGGTCGCCAGGTTCCAGTCTCTATTTTGTTTAAAGTTAGCTCATCTTAAGTGCTCACAAGATGTTAGTTCTCTCTCTCTCTCTCTCTCTCTCTCTCTCTCTCTCTCTCTCTCTCTCTCCCTCTCTCCCTCTCTCTCTCTTCTCTCCTCTCCAAAATATAGAATCTCACTTTACAGGAAAGAACAATTCTTCAATTTCAGTGAAATCAATTGTAGGGTAGTCTTGGGGTAATTAGTTTGTGCTTGAATAATCTAATCTTATAGGCATCGTTCTTTGATTTTGGCCTGATGTTGGAACCTCTGTGGGAGCCATAGCTTCCCCCTGGGTGAGGAAAGTATTAGCTGGGTTCCCATCAGATGACGTCCAGTCTTTTCCTTATGTCGTGACTGAAGTTTTGTCTTCTACAAAACCTTTGGATCCTGACACACGGTGAAACGGGGTCCTTTGCAAGACAGAGAACGAGCACAGGAGAAAGGAGAGTTTGTGTGAACCACCAAGATGGGTTCGTGTGATAAAAAAGACGGAACAGAGGCCTGCTAGATGAGTCACACAGTCCAGGGGATCTCATGGCTTTCTCCATGCCTCCCAAGAGTCCAGCTTTAGAGAAATTATACTGCGCCTTGCCCGCTTCAGCCCCCTTAAGCAACAGCCTAAGACCAAGTGGTTAGAAAAGAGGGAAGAACAAGAACACAGCCCCTCCCCTCCTCCTCCCTGGAGCCCTTTCCCACTTACTGCTCTGCAATTCACGGAGCAACTGGGATGCATTCTTCAGCCATTCATCAAAAATGCGCTGAGAACCTACCTCACTTAGCCCTAGGGGACAAGCAGAGTCTCACTGCCAAAGAATGCAAAGATCCCCCTCCCTCCTACAGAGAAAGAAAGATTAAAAAGTCAGCATGAGCAGGTAAATAGGTGAATGCATGCCCTAGCAAAGGCGCTTAGACTGGACAGATCCAAGGGCACATCCTGTCTCGACCCCTCGCCAGCTGTGTGGCCCTGGGTAAACACAAAAACCCCTCAGAGTAGAGGGGTCTGTGGTGATTAAATGAGATTGCAGTTTCTTTGTTCTTTGTTGGTTGTTGCTGTTTGCTTGTGTGTGGTTTTAATTGTAGCATGCCTGGACACGAGAAGGAGCTCAGTGGGGCTCGGTAGCAGTCACCACCAGCAGAAAGGAGCCCTTACCTCCACCTGCAGCTGAACCAAGGCTGGCAGCGAGATACTGCGAGTTCCTTTGCCTCCCCTGCCAACACACAGCAGAACACCCGTCCTCCTGCCTTCTGTTCCTACTAAGTGATAGAATTACCCACGGGCTACAAGGGGCCTCAGAGCGCCTTATTTAGTCAGCTCTACTCACAAGAGGACGTCTTGACTCCCTCTTTCCATCCTGACCCCCCTCTTTCCTTCTCCCATTCCCTCTCCCACCCTCTCTCTCTCTGCTCTCTTCCTCCCCCCCCCCCCTTCATTTCTCAGGCTGACTTTCTTAGTAAACCACCACTTTTGAATTCCTTAAAACCAATGAGTCATGCACCCGTCCGAACTTGTGCACATTCCTGTCCCATACAGAACCCTTGCCTAATAAGTTTTTAGTTAATAATAAGACATCAGGCCAAGAGTAGAACTCAATTTACACACGCGCGCGCACACACACACACACACACACACACACACACACACACACGGGAAGGTGTGCATAGAGAGCTTCCCCCCCACCACCCTTTACCCATGGTCTCTATACTTCATTTCACACACAACAGGGTGACGTGTAGTAAGTACCTGGCTCCCTCTCCAGAGCCCGTCTGGAGGAAACAGGACAGACACTTGGGAAAAACTGAGTGACAGACATGGAAACATGGAGGCAAAAGGGGCTTAAGTCAGGGCCATCAGTGTTGGGGAAAGAGGACACCCACAGGCCATGACTCTGGGCAGAGACCAGAGCCCGCAAAGCTCCATGGGAAGGGGCTTGAAGGGCAGTGGGGTGGCAAGCAATGCCTTGATTTCAGAGAGGACAGTGGCAGCAAGTAGAGATGCCAAAGATAACAGAGAACATGATGCCCTGGGACCAGAACTCCCTGCCTCCCCCCCTCACCGCAGGTGAAGGCCAGGAGCTGAGCAAATCCGACTGGGAGATTTGCTTCGTGCTCCGAGCTCACCCACCTTACTCACATTTACCTCGTGTGGGAATGGGAATGCCCCAAGCACAAAGCAGGCCATGTCAAAGGCGGGCAGGGAGCTGTCGCCCTCACACAGACCACACAGGCATCTAGCGGAAATGGGGGCCTTTTTTCACCATCAAGTACAAGAGCATCTAGAGAATACAGAACTACCTGGACTTTTCATTTTAAATTATTTTTTTTCTAAATATTTTCATGGTCATGCCTTGCCAAGTAGTATTGCTAGTTCTTAATGACCAGAAAGTATATTATTTTCGCTTTTTGTATGATGATGTCTAACACGACTACTCGTGTTGACAGTAGGTATGTTCATAAATACTTGCTGACTCACTGCCATGGCTCTGACTCAGGTCTTAAGGCTCGCACACAGACCGCTTTCCAGAACCCTTGACTCACCCCTCTACAAAGCCCTACAGGCCCTTGGGTGGCAATTTCTACAGGAAATCAATGACCTCATCCCGAAAGCTTGTTCAATATGATGGGCACTATGCTGGAACCTTAGGAGTCATTACCACCCTGTGCTAAAACAGAGGTCAACAGCATTGAGAAAGCGCCACCCTGGAAGGAAGAAGTCCTCAAGCTGCACAGTAAGTCCTGAGAGGAGACAGCAGCCTGGCTTTACCTGACGCCACACAAATTGAGCAGTCCGGCTCGATCAGCCAGAATAGGGCTGAGGACAAGGTAGAGAGAGCTTACCTTACCTGGCATACACACTGCTATGAGTTCGGAGCCAACACACACACACACAGAAGAGACAGACAGACAGACACACACACACACCACACACACACACACACACACACACACACAATCTTGCTTAAGAACCAGACAGAGATGGGAGGGGCGGAGAGAGGAGGTAGAGAGAGAACAGATTTCTACACATAACCCTCAACAGACACCTCACAAGGTCAGAGCCAGATTATTTAGCCAGCCTAAACAGCTAAAGCCCTTTTCTCCATTCCCCAAGAATCAGGGCTAAATGAAGGTCAGATGTCTTCAGGTTCCCAAACATCCTCCCTGTGCACCATGAGATTTAAATAATTGAAGCCTGAGGTCATTGGTAGCTAGACTCATCCCACAGGGTGCAGTCCACTGCGTCCGGGGACACCTGCCACTCAGAAAGAAGGACATGGCACAGAAGCCTCCCCGATCACTTTCCAGCCCTGGCTCACCTCCACGAGAACCGCTGTGGCTAAGGAGCAACCGGCCAACTTCAACACCGGCCCAGCTCCCACAGCACACTGGCTCCGTGTTCCTCGGGATGGGACCTGGCTGGAACACAGGAATAATATCAGTCCCACAGCAGCACCAGGAAGGCAGTGTGTCCACAGTGTTGTTTCTGGAAGGGTGGGCAAGTCTGCGCCGGGGAACCTGAGGCCACACCAAACTGAAAGAGGCCCTTGTTGAAACGGAGCTGTTGCTTCAAGTTCCCACAACAGTAGCCCGAAGCCCACTGCTTGTACCCACCCCCATCTCATCTGAACTCCTGAAACCCTACAACCACAGTCCTGAGAAACCTTGGAGGTGTGGTGACTCGGTGACTTGTGGACCAGGAATGAAGAAAACAAAACAGGCGATGTGAAGGGGTAGTGGGGTCTGCGGCCATGCAGAAACCGGACTGTGTGAGTTAGACAGGAATGAGAGGCTGTTCAGGGGCTGCCGCACAATTAATTCAGACAAAACCAGAACAATGCTGACTGGGACATACGATCCCAGCTAGCCGATTCCAGCACTTGGGAGGTAGATGCAAGGACATTGCAGTTAGGGGCTGGCGTGGGCTACGTAGTGAGTTCAAGGCTAGCCTTGATTAAGGTCTCAAAACTCAGCCTCAATAAGATAAACTCTAAAAGGGAAAGAATCTTTACGTTGCCTTTCTTAAACAAGAGACCATTTGGAATTCCAATCAGCCATCTCTCCCAACCTAGAAAAGGTTTATCAGACCTCCTGAGTGCTGGGATTAAAGGCATGTACTCCCATGTCCAGTGCCTAGAACAATCCTTAATGTTTTCTTTTTTGCTCTGTTTTTTGATATCTGATTAGAGCTTTGATCACTTTTGTTTGTTTGTTTGTTTGTTTTTATGTGTACCAGCATAAGGACATCAGATCCCTTGAAACTGGGTTTACAGACAATTGTGAGCTTCCATGTGGGTACTGAGAATTGAACCCAGGTCCTTTGGAAGAGTTATCAGTGCTGAGCCATCTCTCCGGGCCCCTGGTCACTTTTTTTTTTAACCACTGTATTTTTAGATAACTCATCCACAACCATTAAAGCCTGACCCACCAACATCCCTGAGCCTAGAGCAGAGGTCTCCAAAGGAATATGCCCTTGATCATAGCTTCTTAAGCTGTGGGCTGCAACTCCACCTGAGGACATAGAAGGGAGTGCAGAGGTCACAACCGAAAAATGTTTCTGAGAATAAATTCACAACCAAACGTATAATGAACCTCAGGTATTTCTAGCAGCAGGAACCCATGATGCTGCAGACAAGTTCACTCAGCTTTGGTTCTGAAAACACAACACAGACACTTTGCACTGTGCCGCCATTCCGCCATGCAAGGCCAGTCAACACTGCCCGAAACCCCTCAGCTCAGACTGGAGATAAGTATACGCTTTGAGTTGCAAATGTTCTGATCCCAGTAGCGACATACAGTTTATGGGAAACAACAATTGATGGGTAATTTTGTTATCTGAAATTTCATACTTATATATATTTTACTATCTCACACCTCTTCTCTCTTCCATCCCTATCAACACTTCCTGTCTCGACCAATTTCTTTCCCAGAGTCACGACTTTGGGTTTTGTTAAGGTGGTGACTTTAGTTTAGCCAGGGCCATCTATGTGCACAGATTAGAACTATTAAAACCTATAGGATCATTAGTAAGTTCACGGCTGAAGGCACTTTCTTCTTCTTCTCCCTTTGTCTGTCAGTTGTAAATGGTTCAGCAACGACAGGTAAGGCCTCCTGCATCCCTCTTCCGTTCACTTCTGACTATTGACTACTGCAGACCCAGTGCAGGCAACCCCAGTTTCTCTGAGTTGGAGATTGCAAAGGTTATGTCTTGCCCATGAAGCTGCACTGGCTGGACGTAAGGCCCAGACGTGTCAGTGAAGAGGGAATCTTAGATGAGGTCATCTATCAGAATGTCATGTGGGTCAGTTTGGGAGGTGTTTTCTTCATTAAATTGATGTGGGAGGACCCATAGCACTGTGGGCAGTGCCACTTCCGGGCATGTTGTCTGGACTGTATAAGAAAGCAGACTACTGAGCAAGCATGGAAAGCGAGCCAGTCAGCAGTGTACCTCCATAGCCTCTGTGACTGTCCCTGCACAGCGAAATAACCCTCTCCACCCCAAGGTGCTTTCAATCATTGTTTAACAGGGCAACAGAAATCAAACTAAGACAACAACAGCCTTTCTCCTTGTTTTCCAGCTGTTGCATTCTTCCTATCTTCTCTTCTGCAGTGTTCCCTGAGCCTTGCAGAGGATGATATAAATGCTCAGCCGTCATGCATTCTCAGCACCTGTGTGGCCAGGAATCTCCACATTCACCACCATACGCTGGAAAGACAAGCCTCTCGGATTCAGAGAGAGAGCGGTGTCTATTTGAGACTGGCTATCTAGAAGGCAGCTTGGTGCTGTGTTAATTTAACAAAGTAGCAGTACTCAGTAGCAGTACCCCTAGGGCTTACCACCTTCCCCACCATGTTTTTCTTTTGAAAACAAGGTTCAAGTACCAGGAATATACTTTCTCCTATAGGCTGGGTCTGACTCTAAACAGAGAGCCAGCAATTGGTCACTCTATTACCACAGTGTCACTACTGCACATCTTACTTGTCAAGTTGGTATCGTAGATCATAGAATTCATAGCTGGATATGATCACTGATGCTCCCCCTGACCCTAGCAGCCTGGGACTAATAGAGCTGCCAGGAAGGAGGAAGCCTCCGTCTCAGTTCTAACTTGGGGAAACAAAGAATTTTATTATTTTCTTATCATAATTCCTCACCATGTGAGTATCAAATTAGTATTCCTTTGGATTGTATTATATTAGAATGTTTGATTTCAAAACTTGCTGTCTGAGCTGCTGCTGACTTAAGCTTCATTTTACAAAAACATTAAATGAATTTTGGCTTGGAATTAGGGTAAAACTTCCAATGGCCTCAAACACATGTCTCCATTTTGGACTATGTATTTATGCATAGTGGCATTCTCTGCATTTGACAATTAAATCAAAATATCAATCAACTCTAAGAACACTGAAGATGCCCTACATCCCGCAGTATCAAACATTCACCCAAGATTGATTCCTTATGTAAGAATAAATACTTACATCTTATTAGCAGGCAAATTTATTTTAATCTTTAATACATTGTAAAATTCTGTATATTCAAAGTAAGTATTTTCAAATAAATTTCTTTATAATTTCTCTGCATGCTTAAATGTTTGACTGACATATTATTTTATATACCTATACCTTAGGCCATATAAAAATATCTCAAGCAAAGAAGTATAAGCAGAGACTGCTCATTTGTTTCCCAGCTTCCCAGACCTGAATAATCACACTGAAACTATATTAATTATAACACTGCTTGTCCAGTGACTCAAGCATATTCCTAGATAGCTCTTCCATCTTGGATTAACCCATTTCTATTCATCTGTGTATCGCCACAAGGCTGTAGCCTGCTGGTAAAAGGTTCTGGGCATCTTTCTCCTTCTGCAGCTACATTGCATCTCTTTGAATGCCTACTCTCTATCTCTTCCAGTTTGTCCGTGCCCTGCTAAGCCATTGGCTGGAACAGCTTTATTCATCAGCCAATAAAGGCAACACATATACAGAAGGACCTCCCACATCAAAGAAGGTGCAAATGGAGAGACATTTAACGAGCTCTGAGTGCTCCACAGTGGGTCAACAGTTAGATTTCCACATATCCTAATCTTCAATAAAACTAAAAATCAAGTAACAAGAAAGCATAAGCGTAATCATAGGGACTACATACAGACATGACTAGATGGAACAGCTCCTGCCCTGTCTGTTCTGCACCCACACATCCAACCATCCTTGAAGATAGAACGGTGGTTCCACCAGTAGGCATGTAGTGGCAGGACCACTCACGCTTCCCTCTCGGTAGAGCAGAGTGAATTTCAGACTACCAACTAGGCAGCGGTTCTCAATCTGTGGGTAATGACCCCTTGGTGAAAGATTCTCTCACAGGGGCTGCATATGAGGTATTCTGTATATCAAATATTTACACTATGCTCCATAACAGTAGCAAGATTACAGTTATGAAGCATAAAAGAAATAATCTCATGGTTGGGGGTCACCACAACATGAGGAACCGTATTAAAGGGTCACAGCAGTAGGAAGGCTGAGAACCGCGGAGCAAGAGGATTCCACAAGTGCTTCATTTCATATAATTCAGAGCTTCAGAAAGTAGATTCTTCTAATGGAGATGAAAAAGTTTATACCTCATACTAGTGAACCAGTTATGTGAGGTCAAAAGACAAAAGAACAGTCAAATTGAGAGGTGACTGTCACCTTAGGGATACTTTGCGACGGCCTCTCACCGGCAAATGTCCTCATATGAAAAACTATGCCTACTATGTCTCTTTTAGGTAAAGATGACATTTCAATAGTGAACAGGAAAGCAGCTACCTCTCTGAATAAATCTCTAGTTTTGAAAATGGGTATGGTTGGCAGCTTCTGTGACAGTCTCACGGGATCTCACCAGTCTGCTTGGTTACCACGCATTTTGGATAAGCCCGTCACCTTAAGTGTGAGCCACAGGCAGTGACTCTAACAAAGAGAACATGGATTAAATACCTGACCATGGCATCCATCCTTTTAGCCCTTTCTTTCTTTACAGAGAAGCTGAGTAGACACTAAGTCCGTGAAAACCTGAAGCCTGACAGCAACCGTGAGAGCAAACTTGGAAGCAGGTTGTCTCCTAGTCTGGCTGGAGGCCTGGCATCACCCCAACTGCAACCTAAGAGAGACTCTGAGGCAAAAGAGCACAGCTGAGTCTCTCCTGGAATTCTGACCCTCAGAAACTATAGGCAATAAGCATTTTCTGTTTTGAGACACTAGGGCAGAAGTGATTCCTTACTCTGCAAGAGCTAGCTCATGCTGTAGAGAAAACTATCCCTGTCATTGGATAGGCATTGGGAAATAATAATAAAATGTTTCTTTTTCATTTTTTAAATGTTCTATCTGTACACTTTAAAAAACTGGAAACAGAATTTCCTAATCTATTTAAATATTTCAAATGAAGGCTATTCAAAGACTTGATGCAAAGCTAAAAACATAAAATAAACAGTCTCTAAAGAGTTTGTAAGAGGGACTAAAAGGTGGGAAGTTACTAATTAAATTAATAAAAGTCTGAAAAGAGTGCTTCAAAGTTAAAAAGAAAAATCGTCCCAATAGATACATCTACAAAATCACCCTGTGCCTCAGGGAACACTGCAGAGGAAGGGGTGGAAGATTGTGAGAGCCAGTGGACCAGAGAGCCAGTGTCCAGTGAGGCTGGACACACTCCTAGGGGTGTCAGAAGCTACACCCATAAAGTCTCACCAACATGGCTGTCTAAACATGAGTAGAAAACAGAGAACAGTAGACATGTCACAGTGGATAGGGGAAAGCCCACGAGACTTCAGTCCTACACAAAGAGCTACAGACAACTAAGGGATATGAGTGTGAAGGAAATAGCCTTCCCCAGGGAAGAACACACCAATTGACTATCCAATACCAAGTGGGCAGCCCTGAAAACTTAACACATGCAGACTGAGCAGGCTGCATTTAGGAATGCATATACATACATCCACACAGGTATGCAACAACAGTAATGAAAACAGAGGCCGTGAACTGGAAAAGAGAGCAAGGAGGGTCTGGAGAAAGGAGAGGGAAGGGGACCAACATAAGTATATATATATATATATATATATATATATATATATATATATATATATATATATATATATATATATATATATATGACACCATATAGCCACTAGAGGGGAAATTCGTGAGCTGCCAGTTGGAACCTTGCCTGTAGGCCACGAGCCTCATGGTAAAATATAAAATAATGAAAATGGGTTAATTCTAGATGTAAGAGCTAACTAGCAATACACTTAAGCTATTGGCCAAACAGTATTACAAATTAAAAAAAAAATTCTAAAATGAAAGAACAAGAAAAATAGTGTCTTGTATTTAATTAGTCCTGCCTGAAAGAGCACTTCAACAGGAACTGTATTTGCTTGTGCGGCAAGCTATTTTGATTAAAACTAGAAATCAGAATAAACTGAACTTAGAAGCAGTCCTTGAACATATCCTATCACAGAGCATTAAATGAAGGTTTTCAGAGATGTGAAATAGGGCGTGGGAGACAGCTTGCTCTGTAGAGTGCCTGCCTTGCACTATGAGGGCCTGTGTTTGCTCCCCCAAACCCATGTAAGAAAAGTGGGGTGTCGTGACTGCTTGCAGTCTAACCCTGGGGAGACAGAGACGGGCAGATCCCTGGGCTCTCTGGTCAGCATATATAACCTACTTAAGGTGCTCCAGACCAATGAGAGACCTGTCTCAAGACAAAAGGGTGAATGACAACTGAGGAATGATGCCTGAAGTTGCCCCCTGGCCTCTACACACATATGTACACACATGCATATCTATCCACACATATAGGTGCATCTGGGAAGAAGGAATTTAACTGAGAAAATGCCTCTGTAAGATTGGTATGTATGCAAGTCTGTGGGGTATTGTCTTTATTAGTGATTGGTGTAGGAGAACTTAGCCCACTGTGGGTGTTCCCACTCCTAGGCAGGAGGCCCTAGGTTGTATAAGAAAGTAGGCTAGTCAAACCATGTGGAGCAAATCAATAAGGAACACTCCTCCATGATCTCTGCTTCAGTTTCTGCCTCCAGGTTCCTGTCTTGAGTTCCTGCCTCCAGGTTCCTGTCTTGAGTTCCTGCCTCGACTCCCTTCCGTGATGGACTGTGACATGGAAGTGTACACCAAATAAGCCCTTCCTGGCCAAGTTGCTTTTGACTGTACTGTTTTATTATAAATGATTAAATAACTATATATTTCAAGAGGACATGCTCAAGTTACTTCTCCTGCCGGGTATATGTAAACTGGAAGAGTTCAGGCATCTCTGGCCATGATAGGGAGTCCCAGTACCTTCGCTTGGTTGGGACAGCCCTTCCTTCTAAGTCTACCTGAAATTCTCAGGGCTCCTTGAGCAACCTCAGCAATTTCCCATAAATCCTTTCCCACACTGGCTCCACACCCTCTATTCAGTGAAGAATTCCTGTTTATTTTCTAACACTCAGTGCCCTTGTCAATCAGTCAAAACACCTTCCTCTCCTCTTCTGGATAATCTCAAGTACCTTTGGAAATATTTCACAGCAGGACCTGTTTCTTTTCCAGCCTTTACCAGTCTTGGAATTTTCTGTTGGGAAAGAATGGGGGAAAGATGGATGGGAGATAGATAGGTAAAGAAGGAAGGAAGAGAGAGAGAGAAGGAAGGAAAGAAGGAAGGAAGGAAGGGAGGGAGGGA
>NC_022017.1:8243297-8251670 GCF_000317375.1 Microtus ochrogaster
ACTCGGGAGGGAGGGGCAGGCGGATCTTTATGAGTTCGAGGCCAGCAAGAGCTAGTTCCAGGACAGGTTCCAAAGCTACAGAGAAACCCTGTCTTGAAAAAACAAAAAAACAAAAAAGAAAGAAAGAAAAGAAAGAGAAAGAAATTAATTTAGCATTTAGTCCACCAACTATTCTGTTGAATAGATGCAACAAATAGACAAATTAAGTTTTTTCTCTATAGCTACAAGTCCATATAGCAAGCTGAGAACAGAATTCCCCATCATCTCTCCTGGCCAGTTAGTCTTATGCCTCACAACCAGTATTCAGCCTAATTAATTTTTTCAAGAAATATTCAATGATGCCAGAGAGATGGCTCCATGGTTATAAGCGCTCGCTCTTCAGAGGACCTGGATTCAGTTCCCAGTACCAATGTGGTGGTTTACAACATCCATACCTCCCATTGCAAGGGGTCTGATGCATTCTTCTGAAACCAGGTACACATTTGGTACACACACATACATATATAAGACAAATCTTTAAAAGAAATTTAAAAATATCTATTTAAAGGGCTTAAGTACCAGATCCCACATTTCTGAGCAGATTTCTCACATATTGTACAAACAGCATTATCCAATATTGAGGAGCCTGATTTTCTGGGAGTCAATTCACCTCTGTCACCTACTGGAGCCATAATCAGTTCAGTTTCTTTATTTGGTAAAATACAGGAAACAATAATGAATTCTATTACAGAAGTGCAGGGTTGAATTTCAATAAATGTTGACTGTTGCCGTGTTGTCTGTGTACAGAAACAGTTAAGTAAAGAAATGCCGAATGAGTTCTCAGTCTAGATCAGCTCTGTACCTCTAGGGAACGCAGGGGTAGGACTTACCAAGTTGAGGAACTGAAGAACCACATTAATGAACACATATTAAGGTTCTATCTGCCGGGCGGTGGTGGCGCATGCCTTTAATCCCAGCACTCAGGAGACAGAGGCAGGCAGATCTCTGTGAGTTCGAGGCCAGCCTGGTCTAGAAGAGCTAGTTCCAGGACAGGAACCAAAAAGCTATGGAGAAACCCTGTCTCGAAAATAAAATAAAAAAATAAAATAAAATAAAAATTTAAAAAAAAGGTTCTATCTACTTTTATCAGCATTGGGTCCTACTGTTTAGTGTGTGCTCGGTCAATTATTTTGGACTATGGAATTCACCACATATTACCCCATAATTCCCCAAACTCTCCACATCTTCCTGCCCTGTACAGATCTGAATTCCCGTTGTGGCCCAGACCATTCTCTCCAAAGCCCTCTCCAGCTGCCTATTGTTGGGAGCAGGATGTGAAGAAATAGTTAACGTGGCTGATGCTGAAGGAAAAGAAAAAGACACGAGAGGAAGTGACCATGCAGTAGGGACCAAAATTCTATCAGTACTGTAATGGGAAATGATTCATCAATACAGCATCTATGCACTGCACAAAATGTTCCAGGACTTAGGAAAGTAAGGAAGGTTTCTTTGAAAATAAACGAGTAAGAACCTTGGCAGGTTCTAAATAGAATAAAAACATTTTTTTTTTAAAGTAAAGAATCTATTGCCCAAACTCTTTCTATGGCAGGCAACTAGCATGATGTTAGCTAGCTAAGAAAGGGATTGCAGGGGCCAGTGAGATGGATGACTCGGTGGGTAAGAGTGTTTGTCGCTCGAGCGTGGTGATGAGTTCAAATCTCCATCACTCACAAAGACAGTTGGGCATGGCCGCACAGTCTGTAACCCCAGCACTGTGAGAGACAGACAGGAGGACTGGAACATGCTGGCTGCTGGTCTAGCTCCAGGTTCAGTGACAGACCCTCTCTCAATGGTATAGAGTGGGACACCCTCCATCTTCCTCTAACCTTACACACACACACAGGAGAGGTTTTACAGGCTCTTGTAAATGTCCAACTTAGACATCTGTCTCAGGAACTTCACAGCTGTCTTCGGGTCACCTCCCATTTCCCTACCTCTGCACACACTTCTCTGACTCTTGGTCTATCTCCTGAGTTTTACTGCCTCCTACCACAGGCAAGTTCTTTCCACAGGGGACTCATGACCAAAGCCACCAATAAATCCAGATAAACAGTATATTAGCCCGCTGCCCAAACCGGAACAATTTATTCTCTTTAAGGATGCTGGCAAGACTAAAACAACCTGACCCCACCTGCTCATCTCTGTTACGTGCACCAGGGAAAAGAAGATGCTCAGAGTTCTGGTCCCCGACACATGCCTCTTCCTGTCTTCTAACCACGTCCTGCCTTGGGAACAGTCCTGGCACTGAGGACTTTGACTTTTTGTCATAAGCATCTCGCCTGCTCCTAGAGCTTATGAGCATTTCCAGTGCCAACCTTCTAATGACGTCATTATTCAATAATCTGTGTGTCCTTCATAATCATGGCATTTCCAAATGTTGCTACCTATTGAAATACAATTATTCTCTTCTTCCTATGTTACTCTTTGGTAAGCGTTTCCTTAAGACAGTTCTCAGAAGTTGACAGCGTGAACTGTCAAGAATGTGTTGAAATCAGCCACGGCATCATTGCGTCTTCCTGGGCGTCAGGTTTCACCGTCTCCACCATGTAGCCCGTGCACAGTGCCTTTGCCAGCTCTCCCATGCAGCCTGACCTCCTGACCTGGGAAGACACACCTGGCACTGCCAGGCAGAGCTCCTAGCGTGCAACGGGTGCTGACTCAAATCAGGTCACTTTTCTAGAGAATGTCTCAAAATTCCAGCTTTAGAAATTTAGTGAATCATGGGGAAGCTAAGGCAGGAGGACCACATGAGAAATAAGTCACTGTCTCAACTCTCGTCCACCCAACACACACACATGAGCGCCCACACATGCGCATATACACACACGCATGCACGCGCACACATGTGCATGAGCATGCACACACACATACGCACGTTCCCTACTGTCTTAAGTATTCAATGTATAGAATTAAGAGGAGCAACAAACACATCTTCACGGTCATCTCTACAAGAACAGCTAACATTTCTATAAATGCTGCTCCACTGAATTCCCCTCGTTTCTGTCTTGGCGAAAAGGCCTAAATCAGTCTGGGGGACTTTCCTCACAAAGAAGCAATCATGAGATTAGTGTTGGTCCCTTTTGAAAAGTACTGTATTTGCAAAAGTGAGCCACGCCCAGAATTGCTTCCTTAATATGGGGCCCACGGAGGGTTTGTTCATTGTAGCTGCCTGGACCCCATTCACAACCCTTCCACTTCCCCACAAGGGAGCCAACTATTTACACCCTCTTAAGTCTCCACAGGTGATTCTAATACAAAGCCAGGATGTGGGAATCAAACAACCCCAGCAGTAATGAGGTATTAATGCCAGCCATTCTGAGCCCCTGGCTGAAATTGAAAACAAACTTCACTGAGGGCCTGCTCTTCCTTTCCTCTGCCTCATACTTCCTACCTTCCTCCATGTCATCTCTGAGCTCCAGGCCACCTTCTCTAGGACTGCCAGCATGGCCAGGAAAGGGTGCAGATTTTCGGGCTCCTCAAAGTCACCCCTATTTCGGCATTTCGTTCCCCTCCCGAACCACATACTTATTGAGGACAAGTTTGAACATGGCCCTGGAGTTGGAAGGCACAGAGCCTGGTGCCTCTAAGCCATCCGAAGGGCGTTGTGCTACGGAAGGCAGGAGGCTGAAGCTGGCAAAGCTCCACTCGCTGTCACACACCCAGCGGGCTGGCTCTACGTTATTGCATGTACATACACCACACCCCTGTCTAGGGTAGGACTCAGTACCCTAACTAGCAAGCAAGACTAGAACTTTCTTGTTGAGTGATGTGTGTTCAACCAGGGCAGCGTAGTCAGGAGTTACAAGAGGAGTGTATTTGCAGTTTCCTCCGCTGCCTAGCTTTCTCGAACAAACTTAAGCATGTTGCCAATATGACATATGTCATACCACATCCCCAATGTGACAGTTACCTAGAGATGAGTTCTCTGTTGCAAGTGATCATGCTGATGAGGCCTGACCCAGATGATGGCCCTTTCTCTCTCCATATTGCTCATGATTATAAAATCTTTGTGTTTCAAATGAGATTATACCATTTAGGTTGGGCATGTGATATTTCCTTCAAGGCCAAGGCTGAGTTGTTTTCTGGTACTGAGCAATAACGTCCTCCACAGAGAGAGACCTTCTGAGTCACCTGAATCTGCACCACGGTCCTCAGAGGGAGACAGTCAGTAGAGCTAGCACTTCCCATAACTGATCTTGGGACCCGAAACTGGATCATTGCCTAGGCTGGTTCCAGAGTCATTCTCCCCTCCCTTACTGTGCCAGAACTGCCCTGGCATGCCAACCTTTCTCCAGGAGCCTCTGGAGTGCCTCTGAGGCCGTGTCTTCCCACACAGAGTAAAGGGATCCCTTGGGCTCTCACTGCAGTCAGAGGGACTCGGGTCTTCAGTTCCCTGGGCTCAGAGAGTGGATGATCAGTCAGACACAACCTTAGGCACATCGTAGAGAATGCACAACCAATGCTGTACCATTGAACAACTCTGAACGTGAGATCCCGCAACTGGCACAGTCCTTTCACGGGGGCAGCAATGGGCTCGGCAACAGAGGAGCAGCCAACAGGCAACAGAGGAGCAGCCAACAGGCAACAGAGGAGCAGCCAACAACAGGCAACAGAGGAGCAGCCAACAGGCAACAGGACAACAGATTAGAGGAGACTACCTGGAAGGGCACAGGAAGCTGAGCCCGAGCTTTATTCCAGGATACAGTAATTGATTGTCTAAAAATAGCACGACTGAAGATAGTGGCGAGGGCATGACAGCAAAGCCCGTGGTTTGCCTGCTTGAAAGAACTGTCAGGTTTGAGGAAGTGGGCGGGAAGGATCAAAAGTCCCTCTTTAGCAGTTGGCTCATTCGGGAAAGTTGGCTGACCACTGTGAACTTTAAGATGTCTTACCTGAAAATGGAGCACTAGGAGCCATTATGAAAACTAATGAAAATGCAACAGATAAACTAGCAGAAGACAGCTGCCTGATAAATGTTACTTCCCTTCTTCTTTGTTTATTCCCGGGTTCTTTTTTACCATGCTACACATATGCATGTCATTATATATATAATAGTATAATATATACATAATATATAAAATATATATGAGGAGGGGTTAGTGTGCATCCCCCCATCCCCTGTTGCTGTCCCCTTTCTCCTCCTCTGCTCATATCACTTGCATCCCATTGCAATCTTTCCTCTCTCCATTCCCCTTCCTACTTTCATAACCTAAACAGAAGTATAGAAATTTAAATTATCCATGTAAGAGAAAACATGTATTTATATTTCTGGATCCAGCTTGTCCCATTTAACACAATGGTCTCCAGTTCCATCCATTATCTGCAAACAGCATGATTTCACTTTTTTTGTGGCTGAAAAATTCCATTGTGTCCGTGGACCACATTTCCTAGCTGGACTTCATTTCTTGGAGTGCAATTCTTGCACATTGTGAGTAGTGCAACGGAAACATGGATATGCAAGTATCTCTGTGGTACATTGGCTCGGCATCCTTCTGGTAAATTCCCTAGAAGGTTTACTCGGGTCATCTGGCAGTTCTGATTTCAAGGTTTTGAGGAACCCCCCAACAGGATTTCTATTCTGGCTGCACAAGTTTACATTCCCATCAGCACTGAACAAGAGCTCTTTCTCATTTAACTGGAGTGAAGAGGAATCTCGATCAGTTTTAATTTGCCTTTATCCAATGGTAGGAATATTGAATTCTTTTCCAAGTTATTTATTGACCATTTTAGGTTCTTATTCTACAAACTATAGCCTGTTTTGTTGGTTGGATTATTTTACTTTAGCATTTAATTTTTGCAGGTCATATAGTCTAGATTGCCTCTGCCCTTTCTTGGAACAGCGGTACTGTGGTCATTACCTGAATCTACTTATTGTAGAGTTCCTTGGGGACCCTTACTTGATGCTTGGTGGGAAGGGGCTGTTACTGTGTTTGCTCGCTAATGTATTGCCTTCATTCTACTAGAAAGCAAACTCAGAGGAATGGCCTTTTTCTGTCCCCTTTTGCTTGACTCCCAGTTTCTAATCCAGGGTCTGGTCCATAGTGACAATGGGAAAAAAAAAAAAAAAAACTCTTGATGAGTGACAGAAACGAGCTTGCTCGTTTGCCTCCTCCTTCATTGTCTTTTGAGAAGTAGTCTGTCTTGCTAATTTTTCCTTGTTCTGTTTGTGAGATAGCATCTCACTGTGTAGTCCAGGTTGGCCACAAACTCACCAGCTCCTTGCCTCCGCTCTCTGAGTGCTGGGATTGTAGGCATGCACCACCACACTCAGACTTAATTAACTTTTTCCATCCAAGATTTGTCCTTTGTAAAGCATATTGCTGCATTTTTTTAAATTTAGCTGTCTATGCATTATCTACCCAGAACAGTGTATACTATGATAATAAGTAATATATTTATGAACATGCATAAGATATCCAGATGAAAATAGCATGTGTGTGATCATGGTTATCTCTGGAGGAGGAGGAGAGGACCAGCGTTTGACAAGAAAGGAGTGCTTGGCGGGGATCTGCAGATGCCCCATGTTCTGCCTCATTTGGTTTTGTTTTCTTTTGTTTGAAGGAGTCATTTCTTTGCTTTTGTTTCCATTTTTGTCTTTTTGTTTTGTTTTTCAATGTTTGTTTTTTGCAGTGAGAATTAAATCCCAAGCCTTGAAAGTTCTGAAAAAATATTCTACCAGTTAGGTATATTCCCAGCCTCCCTCTCTTGATCCTCCTGCCCCCTTTATTTTGTTCTAATGAAGGGCAGGTAATGGAAACACACAGAATGTAACTGAATCCGAGCAGGTAAACGGAATGGAAGGGACCTCTGGTATAAAAGGAGCAGCAGGCAGTGCTTCTGCCCTCACAGCTTAGCGGGGAAATAGTCTTCCAAGTTTACAGATGGGGAAACTGAGGCCAAGCAATTTGCCCAAGGTCAGTCAGGCAGCAAACTGCTGAGGCAGATGGGAAGCCAGGGCAGGGACTGTTAGCCATCAAACCCTTTCCTGCATCGAGGGTCCAGCTTGATTTCCCAGCAGATCCTAGAACCATCAGCAGAATTCACAGCGCATCCTCCCCTTAGGGCAATGCCGCTCTCCAGAGGGGGAGGCCACGAACTGTCCTTTAGCTGATGAACACTGTACTTGTGAGAACCAGTTCCTGATTAGGCCTATCAGTCCCATTCCCCAAGATCTAAATAACCTCCTAACCTCAGTGACTTCTCATTCACATGTCACGTGATGGCTGTGACTCCCTGTAGCTTCTTCACCGACATCCAGGCTGAAGGACAGGGAACACATGGGACTTGTGGTGGGGGATATGAAGGGGAACACCAACTTGCTATGGCCTTTAAAGAGTTGGCCAGAACTTTTCCTCAGACCTGGATTGCATCACTTCCCCTCACAAATAGCCAAAGTGAGTCACATGACCAAGCCTGACATCCGCAGGAAGGTATGTGGTGTCCCTCCACATACGACACTATCTATCTCATCAGTAGGCAGAGTTTCTGTTCCATCCCAAGCAAACACACGACTAATAACTTGCTTTTGGTCACTGACACGTCATTTGGTTGAGAGGTGCAGGCTGCTGGAGAGAGTTGCAAATATCCCCCAAACTTTCCAGAAAAATGCAGATCTGTGCAGGAAGAGCGATTAATAGCAAATGCCCCCATGACCCTTCCTAATGTCCTTGGTTTCTCCCCCAAAACTACCAGGGCCACGCCAAACTGACTTAAAAATAATTCTCTTGGAGTGTAATTAGATTATAAAAATGCTTCAAAAGAAACAAATAGCATTGGTGCCCGGGTTGGGTTCATTTTCCCATTGTGGGCTCTACAGTTCTGGGTGGAAGGAACATCAATTTGAGGCGCCCATATTTGCTGTGATATTTTGAAAGTCTTCATAGTCTCTGAGTGAATAAGCATTTTCAGTCACTGGGCCTCACAAACTATATGGCCAATGTAGCTAGGAATAGATTACTCCTTCCTGGAACATTTCCCCTGACACCTCCGGTGATGCCAAGCGCCTCCCGGCTGTGCCCTCATTTGGCCCTGTGACTACAGCCCTTGACACCCCCATACTTATCTCTATCTTCTCTTCCTCTCTGCTTCATGGGTTCCTTGAAAGCAGAGCAACGATGAACTTATAATTTTATTATGCAGATTTGATGAGGAAATGCTTATCTGATATAACTTCATATATCCTTTGAAGATATGATACCTTCATGAAGTTCCTAGTCTTGTGACTTCTTTTTTTTTTTTTAATTTTTTTTTTATTGAGAAAAGGAAAAGAAAACAAGTTTCCACCTCCTCCCAGCCTCCCATTTCCCTCCCCCTCCTCCCACCCTTCCCCCCCTC